>NW_010428633.1:9723-56792 GCF_000710305.1 Buceros rhinoceros silvestris
CAACTAAAAAAAAAGCTTAAAAAGTAAACCTGCCCTTTTTTTTTTTTTTTTTTTTTTTGCCAAGAAACCTTATTTCACCTTGGAGAGAAAGGATGGGATAAATTGCAGTGGCAAAAGTGCAGTTTCTCCTTGAATTAACAGCACCTACATTAGTTAGCATTTGCCCATTTGGTGCACCAGTGAGCTGTGTGCAGAACAGGCCAGTTGTTGAGGATCTTGAAGGTACTGGACTGCACGAAGTGCATAAGCGATATTTGGAGATTCAAGTCATTAACATGGATAGAGCACCTTTGTGTTTTTAACATAGTAAATGACATCAGAGCCATCTGGAGGCTTGCTCCCCTGACACTACCAGATTTCTGAAAGGTAGGAAATGCTCAAAAAACACTTTCTAGAACTTCCCTGAACAAAATATATGTTGTTCTGAAACAACATATGTTTTGATTTCCCTGCATTAAATTTAGAGAACCTTCTTTTTCATTATTGCTTTGCCATTGACCTCCATGCCAGTGACATCTGTCACTGTGTATCTTCTCTGTTTACATATCCAGGTGCATGCACAAGATAAAAAAGAAGTTAGGAATAGGAATGAAGTTGCCCACAGAGAAGAGAAGGAAAAAATTTTGATCAGAAAATATAGTAAAATTAAACTTATCTTGCAGAGAAGTAGTTCAATGTTTTCAGATTTTAGGTGAAAAAAAGCAGTTGTTTGGGAGAAAATACCTTATTTGTGCAATCACTTTTGGCCAGTTGCTTTTCTGTTTTGTCTTGCCAATAGCAGACAGTACAGGGTGCACCATAGCAATATAATGGATTATCTTCCTTTGTAATTATTATTTAATTACTGCAAATGTGATTTTATTTTAAATTTTCTTTGAAGCAATTTGAAAATGTTTTGTGACAGGGAAACTAAAAGCTTGGCAGAAGAGTAGAACAGAGGTGTTCAGTGCTTTGGGTTATGCAGAGCTCAAAGGAAAAACCAGGAAGGATATTTAGTCCTGCATTAGGATTTATAAAGTAACAACAAAACTGCCCTTTCGCACTGCAATCGTGTTTGTCCGGAAGGTTTATATAGCTTAATAGTCTGTTTTAGAAGGAACCTCTTACTTTGTAGTATCATTGTCTTAGAGCTGATTATCTCAGCTATTCAAATTTAGATTTAGCAGAGAGGATGTAATTTTTTTCTAAGACACAAGCTGAATTTGTTAATTAAGCTGCAGTTTGCAAAGCCAGGGTTTAGTCCTTCTCTGCTGAGTTAACAGAGGGACTCAGAGAAAGTGAAAGACAATGTAGCAGCAGTGATGGCTTTCCCACATTTCTTACGGGTTTTAAGTCAGTCAAGAGGCAGCTGGTAATTTGTACAGGTTACAGGGGTGCCAGGCTGATTTCTTGGATAATAATAAAATCTGCCTCATGTCCTCACTTTATATATAAACATTTTGCTTTGTAGCTGTGAAGATTTTTTCTAACCATTTGCTATAGTGATATGATTTTTAAAGATGTAAGGGTATCTCAATATTAAAAATTAACGAATATTTTTTAGTCCTTTCTTCACCATGTAGAAGATAAATTTTCATGGTAGCCCATGTAAGAGAAAAGCACAGTGTGAAAGTAAAAGATAGGAAAACCAAGAGATGGAGCTACTGGACAAAGTGAATGGTTTTTAATTTTGGTTTTATTTGGGGACAGTAGCTGAAATGGTAGCCTTTCTAAAGCCTGGATTTCTTTTTTTCTTTGAAGGGGAAGAAAAAATCTGAGTCTTGAAAACGTCCAGGAAATTAATTTTGGGGGAAGAAAGGGAGTTATTTATAGAGAAGGAAAGATGGCATTAGTTAATACAAGTTTTTTTTGTCAAGACGGTTGAAAATAAAAAAGGGGAAAAAGAAAACAGCAGCCAATGTTCATGAGCCATTAGTCTGTTTCACTTACTAGGACAAAAGGTGGAAAAATATCTGCATGTCTAACACTAAGAGAAACTGATGACATGATTTAAATTTGAGGAAATAGTCACCTATAAAGAAAATTTGATGTCATTCATTAGTCTGTTTCACTTACTAGGACAAAAGGTGGAAAAATATCTGCATGTCTAACACTAAGAGAAACTGATGACATGATTTAAATTTGAGGAAATAGTCACCTATAAAGAAAATTTGATGTCATTTAGGAAGAGGTGGGGTTTTAGAAGCATTACAATAAATTAACCCTAAAGTGCCTTTTTTAAAAATCATAAAACTTCCCTTAAATTTCATGTGTGTAAGGCACAATATTAAATATTGGCTGCTAAATTGCGTAGTTTAATATATGGCTAATTTTGAAGTAGATAGACTTTTCGTGATGCTAACAAAGGATCCATCCTTAAGGAGAGTTGTGGATCATTAGTAATGATCAAGGGAGAAAAGTTATTAGGATAATGTAATTCTTGTGGAAAAAATAAATTTAATTTATCCATTATTTCCCAGCTACAGCTAATATCTTTAAAATTAAATTACACAGAACATAACCTATCCATGTGGGTTTCTGTAAGTACATATCAATACTTCTTTAGGTTTGGAAAATAAATTGGAATGAAAAATGGAACACAGCCATAACAGATCCATGTCTGTATTAGTTTTTTGGTATTGAATTACAGATATGGAGGCAAGTGAAGCCAGAGCATTATTTCCTCTCCCTCATTCCTCCTCATTTTTAAATAGTTTCATCACTTTCTGCTTGACTTTAGAAGAAAATAACATTACAAAATAAACTGCTTTTTTAAACACATATACAAGCAGTTGTAACTGAGTCTCTTAACACCACCAGTCATTATCGAGGTCAAGTAGGCAGGTCAGTCTCAGAAAATTGTTCAGTCGTAGCTTATTTGTATTTGAATAAAGCACAGACAGTCAGCCTCTAAATTTAACTCAATTTTCTTTTTTGATTGGTAGATCAAAATCACTGGGATTTTTTTTTCTGTAGGAATAGCAAGGAGAGCTAATGGCATTTTTATTGGGAAATTGGTTTCATACCTTTCCATCCTTACAGATTTTTATAGCTTGAATTTATTCACAAGCATACATAAAGATTTAAGACAGTACTTTAAACTAGAGTAACTTCTTTTAAAGGAAGTAGACTTCCTTTATTTGGGGATTAATGAAGTAACCACAGACCTAAACGTAAATAGAATTCAATCTAAAATTCTGGGGTTTTCTGTTTGCTTGATCACAAGCACATTCAAGCTATAAAGGTGACTTTTCCTTCTGGCCTGGACTACAGACAGAAATCAACGATTTTTGAGCTATATTAATGGCTCATATTAATAACAAAAGGGGGTTTTGCTGGATTTCAGAATTACTCATAAGCCTACTAGAAATCTTACTCTGTGTTTATAATGGACCCACTAGAACAAATATTCTTTGGTGCGGGGTTTAGGTGAGGTATTCTTCATGTTTACCTAAGTTTATAAATGTGCCGATGCAGTCTGAGATAGAAGTGAAAGGATAATCCAAGGGTTTTGCTCACTGAATGTGACACTGTAATATGACAGAAGACAAAATCTTCGGAAAGAAAAAAAAAATTTCGCATGTTTTCTCTGTTCTTCTTTGTTCAAACAAATGCTCAACCCATATATAAAAGCCTGAGAAAGGACTAGTTTGCCCAAAAGCTTGGGATTTTTGCCTGCCACGTCAGTGGTCTTAATGAAACAGTTTACTTCAAATTTCACCTACGTTAGATTTAAAAAGATATTTCTGCCCTGTTAATCCCACTCTTGTTTTCACACTATGATTGCCAAACTGCCAAGACCCCTCTTTGTCCCTGCTAGGGAAGGTCTAGCAAAGTACATCTCCTTTGTACACGGCCATTGCAAGCCTTGTCTTTGGTAAAGCAGGCTTTTCACAAGAAAAGATTCAACTTCTGAGCCAATCAAAAAAGAAGCCAGCACAAACTCATCATACGAGCTACCCATACTCTGCTCTCATTAAGTCATGGCTGATTTATACCTGCTCTTAATCTCCAGTTTTGAATGATTAGTGTGTAGTGGGACAGAACCTTTTTAACAGTTGGAGACCCTTGTTACATGTATTGTGTCACATCAGGAGTTGGGGGAGGACAGTCGAGAATTGGAGGATGTTATCTGGCTTGAAGAGCGCTCAGCTGAAGCTTTTTGATCGCTTGATGGCATAACACTGCCACTGTAAATGGAGAATTGGGACAGTTGTGAAATTTTGAGTGGTCTGTTTGCCTTTCCTTGACAAGGGAATATGAAGTGGGAAAACGTTATCTGTAAAGCAGGGAGAAAAAAAAATACCCCACCACCGAACAACCAGAAATAAAATCTCTAGTTGGAATTCAGGTGGCTGCAGTTTAAATTGCTTCTAACAGTCTGGCTGCTGATTGCTTCTATTCATGAAAAGTGGTTTTGTTTTAGTTCTGATAGATCCCAGAGCAACTGCTCTACCTTGAGTTTTCTCCTCTGAATCGCTAAAATATTCTTTTTTGATTTTCTCTCTTGACTCCCTCCTCCCACTCACCTCTTTCAGCATGTATTTAGCTACATTCAAAGGGACAGTGAGGAAATCGTTCTCTGTCCCTGTTCCGCATGGCCACAGCACTGTTGCCAAGTGCCTTCCTTAGATTTTGGTAGGAGTCAGCTGATGGGGGAAAGTTGGGTGGCTGAAGGCTTGATGATGTGCCAGCATTGCTAGCAGGATACAAGCTGCAACTTAAAGGCTTAATGACAGTTTTGTATGACTTTTTGTCGCTCCATCATAGGGCTTCGGGTACCCTGGTCCTCCTAAACAATGACAGGACAATCAGCTTAGATTCTTTTAGCCCTTTTCAAATGCAAATGACGCTGCCAGTGATCTATGCCTTTGTGCCTTGAGGTATTAAGTGGGGCACAGCACCTGTTAATAGACCCTGCCCTACCTGGGCAGCTCAAGCCAAAGCAGAACTGGATGGCTGCAGCCATCCTCTCTGTTGCCTTTGCAGCCCCTGACCTACCATGTGGGCTCCTCAGCCACTGGGCAGCCTTTGTAGCTGCTGCTGCTGCTAATTGGGATCGCTAAATCATAGAATTGTTTCTGTTGGAAAAGACCTTTAAGATCATTGAGTCCAAACCTAACACTGCCAAGTCCACCACTAAACCATGTCCCTCAGCACCACATCCACGCGGCTTTTAAACACCTCCACGGATGGGGACTCAACCACTGCCCTAGGCAGCCTCTTCCAATGCTTCACAACTCTCTTTGTAAAGGAATTTTTCTTAATGTCTAGTCTAAACCTCCTTAGTGCAACTTGAGGCTGTTTCCTCTTATCCTATTGCCTGTTATTTGGGAGAAGACTTTGACCCTCACCTTGCTACAACCTCCTTTCAGATAGTTGTAAGAAGTGATAAGTTCTCCACTCAGCCTCTTTTTCTCAGACTAAACAACCCCAGTGCCCTCAATCACTCATCATAACACTTGTGCTCTAGACCTTTCACCAGCTTGGCTGCCCTTCTCTGAACACGTTCCAGCACCTCAGTGTCTTTCTTCTAGTGAGGGGCCCAAAACTGGACACAGGACTCAAGGTGTGGCATCACCAGTGCCGAGTCCAGGGAACAATTTCTTCCCTGCTCCTGCTGGCCACATTATTTCTTATACAAGCCAGGATGTCATTGGCTGGCTCACATGCTGGCTCATATTCAACTGGCTGTTGACCAACACCCCCAGGTCCTTTTCCAGCAGGCAGCTTTCCAGCCACTCCTCCCCAAGCCTGGAGCGTTGCAGGGGGTTGTTGTGACCCAAGTGCAGAACTTGGCACTTGGGCATGTTAAACCTCATACAATTGGCCTGAGCCCATCAATCCAGCCTGTGTAGATCCCTCTGTAGAGCCTTCGTACCATTAGGCAGATCAACACTCCTGCCCAATTTGGTGTCACCTACAGACTTACTGAGCGTGCACTTGATCATCTCGTCCAGATCATTGATAAAATATATTAAACAGAACTGGCCCCAACACTGACCCCTGGGGAACAGCTCTAACAAACGTGGTCCCTGGTTAGGTAAAAGACTGCTAGGATAATTTTAAAAACCTGACATTTTGCAGAACTCTCGCTGTACTGTTATTCTCTGCTTGAGATAGTGAAGATCATTGTGCCAGGCCTTCAGCAGTTGAGCTGATTAAGGTCTTCTTCAAGAATGATACCCCACCTGCTTTTTTTTTTTAAACCATGTTCCTTTTTTTGGTTGTTTTTTTTTTTTTTCTATCTGAAACAATCTGTTAACCTTCAAGTTACAGTGATGCTTATCTATTCATTGAGAAGGGAAGAGCTTGATTACAGGATTACAGTTAGGATCCTGGTTTCTTGGACTGGTATTTAAGGCTACATTTCTTTCTCCTACGTGATTGTTTAATTTAGTGCTATTTGTAATCCTGGACTGAAGTTTTTGCATACTCCTAGATCAGTACAGATGGCTTTCAAATAGACAGTGTAAATTATAAATCCTGTGTTAACAATATGGTACTCAGTCCCAGGGAAATACCTGTTAGTTTCACTGCCAGTTAGTGGCATTCTTACTTGGGCTGTTGAATCCCATCTATCTAAATCCCACATATATTTTAAATCAGATGTACTTTGGGAAGCTCAGCAATAGTAACATTAATTGTTCTCGTAGCACTGACAAGATGTAGTGATTTGACTAGTGCATCCTTTGATGCTGTATACTGTTAACAACAGCAATAATAAGCTTTGCAGTTGACCACATCATTTGCCTTGAAGGATCATTTCCGATAACAAAACCAGACGTTTGTTATGCAAGAACGTGTTGTGCACACACACAAACACTGTTTTTCTTCCGAATAGAGGAGTTACTTATTGCAAGGACACCAGCAGCTTCTCCTATCACACGGGTGTGTTGTGATAATGCCTGTAGAAAGCCCCGTATTTCTAGACACATACTGTGAATAATCAAAATCTGAGAAACAATTTTATTCTGAGCCAGGTAAAATTACAATGGGAAATAGAAATGCAACTGCCTGTGTAATGCTCTGAGTTCATCAGTTCTAGACATTTTAAGTTCTCTTCTTTTTGTGTGCATTTTCATTTGCATCCTGTCCCTAGATTGCCTATGAGCTGTCAGGTAACTTTTTGTTTACAATGCTGATAACCTTATTAAAATTACTGATACTGTGATATGCCCCATTTTGTGTTTTCTGATTGTATACTGCGTTACCAACACAAAGGTTTCTGATTCATTATAAGCTAAGCACTAAGTGACATATGCTTGCAAGAGACCTGTTCCATAGTTTTTCGTGATTATGTTTCTTGTTGTGCTCTTTTAAAGCGTCTCATACTACCAAAGTGTTTTCTGATAACTGTAATGTTGCTTTAAGAATAACGTTACAGCTGTTCAGAAGTTATCAAAAACTTCCACCCACCAGCATTAGCTTATGACTAGGCCTGGTTTATAGATTTGCTCTGATCTCGAGTATCTACCATAAGGTAGAATATCTGGAATATCGTTCAGTAATCTGAACTGGAAAATTAAAGAGACTTCGCAGCTGTATGATGGGAGAGATGGGAAAGACTGTTAGTATAAAAATCCTGTTCTGCCCGTATCGCTGCAGGAAATGTTCCTGGCTCCTCTATAGCAATATGCTTTATGAAGCCCTGAGAAACAATCAGTTCTCCCCAGTGTCAGCATTGCTACTTAGGGGTTAAAATCAATAGGAGCTTACTGGCTAGACTCCAGTTTTTATGCATTGCCCTGGAAAATGAAAGGGCTAGACTTTGTATCAGATTAAGCTGGGTTAAAGTAGATGGAGGCTTAAGGGTTTTGCCATCAGAACGTAAAACATTAAAGACAGGCAGTTTTACCTCGTTCTTGTCTTATTTCATTTCTATTTTTCTGATTCAATATTAAGCTGAATTCTAAGAATTCCAGTTGTTTACTGCACTAGCACTCCAATTTAGCCAAGAGAATACTGAGAATGTAACATGTTTCTGTGTCTGCTTGAAGTCCAGATTTCATTTGGTACTTTTTATTTGTTTTCATTGCTAGAACATGGGCATTCATATTTACGATCATTTTGTTTTCCAGCACCTCCCAGATGGCTCTGCCCCAAGTGCACACGCTGAATTTTATCTTCTGCCAGATCCTTATGAGGTCAGTCGAAGGAAAACAAGAACAGCCTCAAAAAGCTCTGACCCTACTTACAATGAAATTGTGAGTACCATTCACTTTCTTCCACCATTTCTTACCTGTTTTTCTTTGACCTCTCTTGAAACAGCAATACAGCGTTTAGAGCTGTTGCAATGAGTATGATCGAAAAGAAGGAACATGTCATAAACTGAGCCACAAATGGGGACAATCTTCTGCTCTGCATCTGTCTCTTCGGGCAAGCAGTTGTTCACACTGCTCTGTCTTGTACCACAACCACAGTTATGCGTTAGCCAAATGAGACCAAGCATCACTGCATCAAAACCTAGGTGGTTTTGGATCCAGATGTGCACAATAACATAAAAAGTACTAATTGAACAGATGCTGTTATTCAAACTCACATTTGGAAATAGATGACCAAATTGGTTGTCACTGTCCTAAATGATACCACAATAATAAACAGCCAAGTTCTTTTTATGTCGAAATACTGGCAGTTCACAGCCATATATAAGTATTTCACACACCCCTGAATTCCTCATGCCTCTGGGGTGAGAAGAAATACTTGTATGGAGAAACACTGACAACAGAGTGGGAAGTGGCATAAACGATATTCTTTGATATTCTTTTGTAAAGGCAGATGAGATTCAAATAGTAGGTGGGATTGGCGATTACAATTATTGCATATAACAAACGTCCTGAAGGTCTCAAAGCAATTTACACATGGTCCTTGAGCAGGCTTTAAAGTAGAAGCCATGCAAAATACTACCACTCCACCCTGTTTCATAGATAAGATGTGATGAGGCTTAAGTTAGCTGAGACTAAGAGTCCTTATCTCCTAGTTTCCCAGTCCTGGGGTTTTAATATTTTTCTTTTTCTTTTCCTACATCTATTTTATGCCAAAACTTACCTACTTACACTGATTACTTCCAGTACTTCGGTAAGGAGGCTGTAAGAGTAGTAAGGCTGCTAATAGCTGAGGCAGATTTCCCTCCCTATTGTACTGCAGTGGAATAATAGGGAACTAGGTGGTGGGGGGGAGTTTCTTATATTCTTTCCTTTTTTTTCACAACCAAAGAAACAGCGGAATGAGTCAGTTAACACATTTAAAGATACGTACGAAGGATATTTAAAGCAAAGAAATATGATATAATTATATAATAACATTCATCATAAAGTTTCCAAAACGGACTACAGGCAAGAATCGGCCAGCAACACTGGAAGACAATTATCTTTCTAATCGGTATTAGATAAGTCGAATGCAAGAAAAGATCCTGTCTGCAGTAGTCACTGGGAGGAAATTTAATTGTGGTTGAGGAGCATTCCACTGCTGTTAAGAGAAATTTCATGAAAACATTTATATCCTTTACTCAAAGCTTGCAGCCTTCGCAGATGCTCAATCCTTTTCACCAGGAACAGCTAATCACAGTGGGGACATATGGTTCCATTGAACTTGGATATTTCTAACCCTATACTTGTGCTCTTAGCAGCTCTGTTCTTCCATGTGTGATATCATTCTGTATGCGTTTTCTGTCCAAGGCTGGTAGACTGAGGCAGAAGCTGCCCCAGGGAAGAAAAACTACTAAAAATATAAGTCAGCTCTCTTTTCAGTTAGTTACTGTCCAAAACGCTGTGTACAGAAATGTACTAGCCTTTTTTATGAGTTCATAAGTTTTTATTAAAGCCAAATGGCTGGAAGGAAGCTGAATATTAATTTCTCTCTGTGTTCAAGACTGAGAAAATTCTGAAATGTTCTCCTCTTGGGTATTTTTGGTTTTAGTTTTGTACTTTTATTACTTATGACTGCCTACAGCAAATTATCAGCCTTGCAAAAGTGCATTTTATTTTTGATTTTTAATCATGCGTGTGAGAGTGAAGATGTGAAAGTCCAGGGGGGCTGACAATAGAATGAACTATGCCAAATGTTTTGGAGTTACTTTTAACAAGCAGTCTTTTTTTTTTTTCCTCTTGTTCCTTTGTTTGGATTTTAGAGTTTGTTGCATTCACACTGGTATAACATTGCACTAAAAAATGATAGTTGAGAGGAGAAAGAACACAGGAAAATGGAATGCGGTGTGAAGAGAGGAAGAATAACATACCTGCTTGTAGACCACTGTTAGGAATAAATAAGTGTTACTAAAGAGATTCCAAAGTAGTTCAGTGAATGATAAGAAAGTAAAAAAATGGAAAATAAATCTGAATTATTTACATTTAATTCTTGCCAAGAGAAGTCACAATGACCAGAACCAACCACAGAGGGGTCTTGCTCCTACATATAGCATTTGCCCTGAGACATGCTTCAAGGTTTCTGTTGTCCTCAGTTTGTCTCTCGGGTGCCTGCACGTACACACACCCACAGAATGAGCAAACCTCCAAGACAAAGCAGTGTGCATTGCCATAATGAAGCCAGAACAAGAGGGAACTCTCTCCATCCTGCCCGTAGGGTGTGGCCAAATCAAATGTACCTGGGCTATATCAGCAAGCCTGGTGGAGGGGGAAGGGGACGAGGGGAGCTGTTCCTCCAAGCAGCTGCCATGAGCCACTGCCGCTGCCTCCAGCACCGTGCATCAAAGCAAATTTGGCCAAGAGGAAATCGAGGAACTGTGCCATGGCTACCTAAGGAGAAGCAACTGTCCCGCATTTGCAATTAGAATGTCATTAGACTCCTGTAGGTCAACAGTGCTTCTCTTTTTGGAGCCAGGAATACTTGAATTCCAGCTCTAACTGTCCCACTGATTTGCTGCATGGCCACGTATAATTTACCTCCATTTGATCTAGCTGAGGCAAATATTCTTACTACACAACCATTTCAGGATTTAACTGTTCTCAATATGAAATTCTAGCAGGTGGCATTTGTTTTATCCACATTCCGATTCAGCTGTCTCCAGACGTTTCTTCTGTCCCTACATCCTGATGATATATACCTAACTCCAGACGAATTTGCAGTACCATTTTAGAAGCAGTTTATTGGGTTCATTTGAAAACTACACACCCTGCAATGTAAGGTGTGTCATTGCTCAAAGCTTACAGCCTCTTTTCCTCCAAAGATTGAAAGATGTTCATACTGAAGATTTCTCAGCTCTTACAGTTTACATGTACATTTTTTTTGCCGTTCATCCCCACAGCACTGGCTATCAACCTACACCAGGGAACTTGGTGTCCTCTCTGTCGGTGCTTGCTGCCAAAGTAGCCTGATGTCCTGTCTGTCTGGCACTCGCTGTGACATCCCTGCAGCTGCAGTGCAGACAAAATCACAAGGGCAGCTGAGACCAGCTGGGGTTTTCTGGGAGAACCAACAATTTTGTGCCTCCTGGGTCCACCCGTGGAGTTCTGAACCACTTTTCTGTTGCCTCTCAATGTGAGGAACATTGCTGGGGCTGAGCCTTTATAAACTCTATCCCTGTGTGAAGGTCATCTCCCATGGCCATTTCTGCTTGTAACTGGAGGCACAGAGAGGACTCAGCTGTCCAGCCCACAGAGGTCCAAGCTAGAGGGGGTCCGACTTTTCGTCAGCTGTGCCCTGTGTATAGACTTGCATTCAGATTGCACGGTAAATCCAAGCAGGTTGCACGGGAAACGCTTTTTAGGCAGCTTCACTTTCCCAGTCTCCTGAAGTGACAGTCTGTCACTACATTTGCTTTTTAAACTGCACAGAAAGATTAAAATTTAAAGCATTTTCCATTGCAGCTAAAATAGCAAAAACATTTCCAGCCATACAAATTTTACCTTAAATGTACTTCTCTTAACAAAGCTTATCTTTCAGACCTGAAACTAGCTGAGAGCATTCTTTCACATTTTGTCAACCCACGTGCAGTTCACTCAGCAGTTTTTGATTAATGCAGAGTCTGAAACAGAGGAATCTCTTCTAAATGCCGTTCTCATTCTTGTTAGCCTATCACTCCAGATGATTGGTTTTTGTAAATTCAGAACATACACCATTAACGTTTCATAATTAACCTCACTGGGTTCTCATAGTATTAAGGTAGTTTCAAGGATATTTTAAAAAGTGTAGGCCTTAGTAATTTTCGAAACAGATACTAAGGAAGCTGTCTCATTTAATTTGAGAAGTATTAGCAGCACTTCTGGAGTAACAGACACATCCAAATTTAGCAAGCTCTACTAAATTGGGTCCACATCTACAACTTCTGCTGAGTGGACTGGGCTGTCACGTTTAATATTCGATGATTCCATTAAAAACTGCAATCATTTTTATAATGGTCACATTTGGATACAGTTAGCATGCAGAATCATGCATAAGGTTATTTGTATTTAAATAGTAAAATTATACAGGCAGCTTTCTAATGAAAATTACCTCTTTTATGCTGGGAGTTTCTTGGATCTAGACCAGTTATGACATTTTATTGAAGTCTTGGATAGAAGAAAATTTGGGTTTTCTTTGGCATGATCTTTTTTAATTCTGGTATGTAGCACAAGATGTAATCACAAGTACAGTATTGAGAAAAAATTCTGAAGTACTGTGAATTGATGCTATACACCTTTATGAGACATACCAATGCAACATAAAGTTGCTGTAAGACACTACTAAGGAACATGTAACAAATATAATATACATGGGTTAAATAAAAATTAACATCCAAACTGCTTTCCTATTTTTTTCTGATTTTTGCAGAAGAGCAATACCGTTTATCAAAGCACCTGCCATGGAAAGAGTTTTTAAAATTATAATAATCTATGCTTTTTACAGAATTACCTATATTGTTTTCATGCCTCTGTCCATGATGAATACCTTCTATCTGAATCTCTCCTCCAGAAAATCAACCATATTATCACTCCCTGGTGAACCTAATGGAGGATCTGATATTTCTTCACATTTTGAGTTCAAAACTCTGCATACGTTAGAGTTTCAGTTTTCACAGGAAAATTTACATGTAACTATTTTTTTCTCAAGCATTGCTCAAATGTAGGTTTCAAATGTATTTACAAATGCTTGGTAATCAGATTTCACAAGCCTAAGCTGGCAGAATCTCTTTTATAAAAACTACACAAGGTCAAATATATTTCTGAGGTACATTCACTAAGTGAATAGTTAATGGCTCATGGTTAGTACTTCATAATTCTGGAGGGCAGTTTAAAGAAATTATTACAAAGTTGTAATCATCATCCTGAATGCTGTATTGAGCTAAGTGTTTTGCCTGTCAAATGGATTCACAGATTCATATGGAATTTTTTCTGTTTCACTGTATATTATTTCAGGTTGTGTATGACAAAGTCACAGAGCTTAAAGGCCGTGTACTGAAGATTGTTGTGAAAAGCAAAGGAACGTTTGTGGGAGCCGTTAACATTCCACTGAGCAGTGTCCAGTTAAATGAGGAAAAGTGGTATCCACTGGGAAACAGCATTATTTAAATGTCCCCTAATTCAATTATTTTTCCACTAATGTTTCTTTACCCCATTTTGCATGGTACATTTTGACTCAGTTGCCCTTGAGAATATGTAGTCATCTGCTGATCACATACTTTCTCATTTCTAATCAGAAGGCTATTGTCTCAAAATTGCTTCTTCCTGCAACAGATTCCAGTCAGCGTGAGTTTAAGAAATTACATGCTAAGAACTTGTAGAAGCATGCAAGAAATTCTTATGGCAGCAATAAAGATTTTTGTTTTGCTCCTATTAAATAGTAATGTAAAAGTACTAAATTCTGTACACATAAAAGTCTGGGGCCTAGTTTTTTGCTCATTAATTCCACTGACTGTGTTGAAACAATGCTGATAATGGTGTAATTTATCAGCATCTGCTATGACCCCACTGCATATGATGATTTCACCAGAGAACCATGGGATGGTTCCCTGGGTGCCAATATAATTCAGATGTCTAGCAAATTTCATGTTACATCTTACACAATATTTCTTTTTTCTTTTTTTGTTTTTCTTTTTAAAAAAGCTTCAAAGCTTTGCACTTTACATATTTTGTGCAGTGTATGTCGGTGTGCTTTTAACTCTTTATGTAATGTAATATTCAATCCAGCATATTCACTCATCACTAAGATAGATCATTATTTCCTTTCTTCCGACATCCAAGACACAGATATAACTGGTCATTTGTGAGAAGAAAGGAGGAGGGAGAAGCTAATATTCATGAATAAATAAAACATATTGAATGTGAGGTTTCAATCTGGAATTTATTTAAGATCATGGTATAAGGAATCTTTGTTCATCAGTCTTACCGCATTGCATCCTTATGTTGCATGAGGGAATCAAGTCAATATGTGCATTGACCTCAGGGCTATAAAATGTATATACACACATTAAGCAATGAACGTGAGTGGTTGCTTTAGTTAGTGCTCCTTTAGTTCACTGAGGCTAATTATGGGCTCTGTTCTTCAAAGCTTTTTTACCTAAATTGAGGAAGCACTTAAGCACATCTTTAAACATTTAGCACGTGAGCCGCCATAATGAACTGCCCATTATTTCCAACATCTTGGACATACATTGCTGACCATGTGCATATACCTTTCCAGATCCAAGGGCCCATTTTTAAGGCAGAGGAGACATGTTGATTTGTGATCGGATCTGCTGTAAAATTTTAAGTTACCATATAGTGAGTAGGTCTGACAATTTTCTACAAGGTGGAAAAGTGGTCAACAGAAGGGATAATAATACGGGAAGCTGAAGACGATTGCCTTCTTCCCCCAAAGGACACCCACAAATCAGTCTTCAGAAAGGTAACATGGTATAAAAAGTGGGACTAGGTGTTTTATTTAGGAAAATAAATAAGCTGGAGTTTTCTCAACATCAAACCAATTGACTATGTCACTTGGTCAGTTTTTATCTGACAATAGATACAGCAGATCACCTAAGGAAGTTAAACTCCTCCTCTGTAAAGGGAGGTGGGGGAAACTTTGCTTGAATATTAATATTGTTAGTATTCTTCAGAGCTGAAAAAAGCTATAAAATATTTATCACGTGAAAGGGATATTGGCTAGCATACAGATATGATCACTACAAAGATCAGTAATTCTAACATTTTAGATTATAGGGTCTCCTGGGTAAAGAGCGACTTGTCACTCAAGCACAGAAGACAAGGCCAGCTTACAATGTTATCAAATTACCTGACCATACAGTTCAATATTGATTTTAGATTCTTCTTAGTCTACTGGGTTTTTTTCCTTATTATAACTATAACGTGATTTTCCAGTGGTGTTATTTCCTGTGACATTTTCTAACCATTGTTTAACACATACCCTGATTTTCCATCTTACAGGAGTAACATTACGTAAAATAGCATTAAGATGACATTAAATAAAAAGAGCATTAAAATATAATATGATCGGAACTGTCTGCAAACATAAGCAATACCGTTTGGTGATAAAGAAAGAAATCAACCAATGTAACATACTTTAAAAAAAAAAAAACAAAACAAGCCATATTTGAGTAACAAATCTGCAATTAAGTGCATAGACCTAGGCCTGTGGAAGCTCAACAATACTTCAGTTAGGTAAGGAAGGTGGGAAAATTGTGTTTTATGAGCCAGAGCTGCACTGATAGCTATGTCAGGCAAGAAATTGTTCTCAGAGATCTTAAATCGCACAATCAACTCTTGCCTTTGCTGAAAGTCCACCTCAAAGCATTGTGCTCCCTGTCTCCTGAGTTCACAGTAAGATGTATCCTGCTCTCCCTGATGCTATGAGGAACACAGCCGTTCACAAATCAGTCCATGAATTATTTGTCTGTCTTTAGCAGCTGGAGGTTCAAGAATAAGCTAAAAAAAGGTAACAATATTAGCATCTGAGTTTGTAGCATTTTAAGAACTGTTTTTTTCTCAAAACTATTTTTCCAGGTAGCAAAATTACAGTGGAGGTTAATGAGGTATAGTCCAAACAGCAGCTGTTGTTATTATAAATTTAAAGGGTATATTGTATGTGTAATTTTTCCTGTTCCCTTGGAAAGATAAAATGATAAGAAATTTTGTTCAATACAAATAAAAATGTCAATGTATCGTGCTCACAATTTTGCAGTTTCAGCTCATAACTGTTATATTGTTCTCACTTAGTAATTAATCATAATTTTGAAATTAGCTGCATATGAAATTATTAACTGAATTTTAAAAATGTCCAAGAAACTTCAGTCTTTATGAATTATTCCTAAATAATGGTAAGGCCAGCGTCAGTAGCCGTTGCTTATCCAGGATACCATTTACTCACACAAGAAGTTCCATTAGCTTAATAAAATCATTGAGAATATGGAATATTCTCTGGAAATAAGACCACTGAATTGTTTCAAGGCTGGTGAAGTTGTTTTATTAAGAGGGCTGCTGCTGCAGAGTGTCATTGATAGTATGAGACATGAACGAACAATGATGCAGGTTTGAGATCGCCACCATCTTTGGCCAGTAGGGTAACAGTACGATAACCTGTAAATATAATAACACTTTATTAGTGTATTAACCACAAATGCAAATACCATGATGGAGTGGGTTTATGATCTGCTATGCAAATAAGTCATAATTTGTGATTCTCTAAATAACTCTTTAAAATAAACTGAAATGATACAGTACCCAAATCCCATTTCTACTCGTTTTCTCTTGTACATATACAGTATGTCAATTCTAGCATTTCTGGACCCAGAGTGAAAAACTTCGGTGTCTTTCAGGATTTGATTTTAATTCAAACTGAAGACTTTAGCACAGTCATATTTAAACATGGAGAAAGCATATATTTTACATCCAGAAGTGTTATGTGTTGCATGCATTGCTCTGATATAGCAAATTAAATAACAGCAGTGATAGTGCTTTAGAGAAAAATGGTATTGCAGCAGTAATGCTCTCCAGCCGAGGCAGAAAAAAAAGTGTCTTGTAAGATCTTCTACTGTGACATCTGTTAAGGATCTCCTTTTACATACGAGTGACATATTCAGATACTACATGTTCACCTGGTTGTTGAAGCATTTGGAGAAGCTGTAGTTCTCGACTTCAAACTTAAATAACTTACCTGCTCAGAAAACAAAACAATCCCCTCTCCAAAACCCCAAACCTATATTGTTTTATATGACTGTAAATGTCCATAACTTCATAATAATAAACAATGACACTTTTGATAAAAAAAATGTTCCGTGTTTTCTCTATGTATATATAAACCGCAGTTATTTAAGAAAGTATCTGTTATGAATAAGTATCTATCTATGTTCAGAACTGCAATTTTCAAAATCCTTCTTTAGGTGCTGGATGTGCGTGTAGTCTTTAGGACCCTCATTTATTTGGGTTTAAATTTTCTTGATTCTTCTACAAGACATGCAAGTTCACCTGGCATCTAAGGTTTGACTTCTGGGCAGCAGATATTAAAGCTGAATCCAGGCAATATGCATTTGAGATAACTTTTAGAGCATGCACACAGCATGTGGAAGGCTTCGTTTATTTCCTGTCCAAAGATGCACTTCAAGGACTAAGGCTCGTTTCTAAAGACTGTGTTCTAGCTGCTACTGAGTATTCTTCAAAGAGTGATCTACGAGAAGTAAAACTTCTTTTTAATTTAATTTATTCCAATTTGTATGAAATAATTAACTAGTCATTGTTTCAATGACAATAGCGGTAATAATGGAATTCCCGTCCTGTGTTAGTATTCTACATGTCAGACTCACTGGGACAAAGACTGTAACTGAGGACCCTCCTCCTCTTGCCTTTACTACTCAGCTAGAGAATTATTCTCACTTTCAGACCCTCTGAGTATACATACTTAATCACTGCATGAAAAATCAAATACTGCTGAGGGGGGCAGCAAGCATGCTTCTCCAGTGTAAGCTAGAACTGAGTTGGAAGGCTGCTGCTGGGAAAAGGCGGGCAGTGACCATATACATTTGAATGCTTTCTGGAGAAAATGCAGGGGAGGGTGGTAATGGTACGACTTTGTCCCACTACCTGTCAAAGAGAAAACGGCTTTTGGAAGGAGCTTGCCTTCAGTGGACACCTCAGTGACATGAATCCTAGAGAAGGAGGGACAGTCCTGTAGTGCAGGTTAAAGCAACTGGAGCTGTAAAGAGTTAAGATTTAAAACATAACTCTCTCTTCTGCATGGTTTAGACAGTTCTTTCCTAAGAAATCTAGACTGTTGCAACTCCTGCTGTAAGAAAAATTATTTTCCCCTTTCACTACTTAGGGTGCTTAGGTACCTAAAGCAAAGCCATGGTTCCAGACCTGGAATCCAGAGGTCTCGATGTTAAGCATTGCAATATTTTCTGCAGTTCATCTCTTAGAAGAATCTTATTTATGTCTTTGGGCATCTTGATGGCATCCAACATTTTTTTAACATTGTGTCAAGTGGGAATTGGGACAATTTATTTGGCACTGTTTTTAATTTTTCTGACTAAAGTCATTTCACAGCACTTTGAATTACTCCACTCAAAATCTTTCCTGTAGAGTCTGCATGCTTTTACATTCCAAAATATGAATCTCTGTTTGTGACCAAAATTAATCATACAGGCACATTAGAGACACACTGAAAACTATTTAAAAAAAAAAAACAACCCAAACCAAAAGAGCACCCAAACTGATGGTTTTACAAGCATATGTAAGCTCTAGTGTCTGCGATTTAATTTTTCTCAGACAACATGAGTTGGCAGGTTGGTGGGATTTTTTTCATTATTTTGAAATGTATAAAAAAAGGAAAATATAAGGTGACCAGTGTAAAAATTTATATTGGCGAAAGCAAGTGTTCTTTAAGAGTAATATCTTTGTTCTTATGTAATTCCTCAACCTTAGCTAGGGATCACAAACAGCTTTATGACTTCAGAACCTGGAAAGAAAAAGCTATTGAAAAACCACTTAAGCCTAATAAAAAAGGCATAGTGCCCATTGTCAGCTCCAGTGTTTTTCCTTCACATCTTCATTCACTAATAAAAGTTAGTTGTTTGTTTTGTCAGAAATAGCTTTGGAAATTCGATATAGTAAACAGCCATTTTACATAAGCCTTTCTCCTTGGCCTACTGACTTCTGTGTCTGCTCTTCATGTGCAACCTATTAATCATGTAAAATTCCAGAAGCTATACTGGTGCAATAAAAGAATCACTACCAAGAAAAATAACATAAATATTTTGCTTAATTTATATTCTTCATTCTTCATTCCGAAAAGTTGCACATAGTTTACTTGAGGATTTGTGGGGGCAGGGTCGTGGGTTGGGGGGAGTGCTGCGTTTGTTTTGTTTTAATTTGGCTTATATTGTGTTTTGATCCTGAGAAAGAGCACAAAACCATGCCTTTATAGTAGTTCTGACTAATCTCTCTTCCTGTTTCCCATTATAATGAGTTAAAATCCATCTGAGAAGTTACTATCTAGAACGGAGTACTGCAGTAGGAATAATTAACTGTCATTAATATTCTTTTGACTTCTACACCATAGATTTGCATTCAGAGACTACAGTGACTTAGGAAAAAAATGGAGTGCAATTTTTACCTGTGGTTATAAAATTCTCCTTTAGGAAATAAACATAATGCTGTTCTCAATCAATACTACAGTAATGATAATAGACTGGAAAGTTGTAGATTTTTTTTTGAGCTGTTATATGTGGCTCACATAAAGATACTACCTTTGCCCAGGCACAGCACGGGTAAGGTATATTGACCAAGGAATTCATTTGAAACCAGGGATATCTCATCCTCGACGGAGAAGCGTATTAATGCCAGTTCTGGGACTTGGATAGTAAAACTGAAATTTTCATCCCATCTAGGATTCAAAGCTAATGAAAAGAGAAAATACACAGTATCAAAATACTATTCCATTTATTCTACTTAATATGTGAACTATTGGGTCTGCTGTCGCTAGTCTGCACTGGTAAAGATTTGTTCTTTTTCACGAGGTTTCTGTGCCCATTTAAATAAATTGTGAGACTCCCACTGATGTCGGTGTTATATACGTCACATCTTTTGTATAGATTAGGGAATTAAAACTCTCAGAGGGAAGCTTCTGAATGCAACAAACATGCAGAACTTGAGACTTGCCTACAGCATGCAGGCCAGCCCCTTCGAAGGGTTTGTCATGTATTAGCTACATCATACTGTAAATCAAAATACTAAGAAAGTTGGTGGTGTCTCTTAGAAGAGAGCAAATGAGACAGTGATAGGCAGGTTAAGATTAAATTAAATTTTCGTATATGCTCAAATTAAATTTTCATATAGCCATACCAGTTTCTTGGTTTTGGTGAAGTTTTTGTTTTTACAGTGTTGGAAATGAGGCAGGAGCTAAATAAATTAAGGTAATAAAGCAATCACTTGACTAAATAGACAAAGAGAGGATGTGGAACAGGAGGGGGGTGCTTCGCCTTGAGCAATGTTCATACAGAGAGAAAAGAAATTCAGGGGTCGATTTAAAACAGCAGCAATCTACAAAAAGGAAATGGAGAAGGGAAAAACAGAAGACAGGCACAGAAGAAAAGAGATCACAGGGAATGTACAGTCTTAGACACCCAGATCCGTATGATAAAGGTAAGAGAATGCTCGAAGACAGCTACAAAGAGTACACGCTTCACCTGTCAAGCAGTTAAGGGACTAGTCCTACTAGAAAATTCCTATGAGTTAAGGGATGAAATCACAGAAATTTCTTCAGAAAAAGATGTCTTTAAACTTACCAGTTAGTGTACTGGTTTGGGCTGGGATAGGGATAATTTTCTTCATATCAACCCATATGGTGGGTACTGTGTTTTGGATTTGCGATCAAAACAGCCTTGATAACACACCAGTGTTTTACCTATTGCTGAGCAGTGCTTACACAGTGTCAAGGTCTTCTCTCTCTCATTTTGCTACACCCCCCTTCCCATCCCAGCGAGTAGGCTGGAAGTGCACAAGAAGATGGGAGGAAACACAGCTGGGGCAGCTGACCCAAGGTGACCAAAGGCCACATAACCAAGCTGACCAAGCCATATAACATCATGCTCAGCATAAAAAAAAGCTGGGGGAAAGGAGGAAGGGAATATGTTCAGAGTTACAGCATTTGTCTTCACGAGTAACTGTTACATGTGATGGAGCCCTGCTTTTCTGGAAATGGCTGGACACCTGCCTGCCTGCTGATGGGAAGTGGTGAATGAATTCCGTATTTCGCTCTGTTTGCATGTGAAGCTTTTGCATTATCTATTAAACTGTCTTTATCACAACTGAAGAGTTTTCTCATTTTTGTCCTTCTGACTCAATCCCCCATCCCCCTAAGGGTAGTGAGCAAGTGGCTGTGTGGGACTGAGTTGACATCCAGGATGAGCCCACAACAGTAGGTAAAGACATTTTCCATCTTCAGGAGAGTGCTAATAACCAGGAGAGTTTGTGCTTCCTTAACCTAATAGTCTACAAAAATGGCACATAGGCACATGAACTTCTGCTACAGATCTTGCGCCAGAACGTCCTAGTCTGGAGAGAAAGAATTTCAGTCTCTATAAGTATGTAACAACTTCTTGGGATGAAAAAATGGTGATTCCTTATAGCATAGTGTGCTTTGTTCACAGTCAAGAGAATAAGACTGATGCTCACCGTTGCTTCTTACAACACTAGATTTTTTCTTTGCTTGATCTTCTGGCACTCCATAAATTTCTATCTGCACTTTAGGGTCAGCTTTGTTAGTCTTCGACATGTTACTGGGTGGTAACTGGTGTCCACTGATGAGCTGGAAAATTAAAGTTGCAATGTCTTGAAATAATTGTAAGAATGAACTTTACACAATAGCCATAGTAGCAAAAACTATTCCATGAGAAACTACTATAAAAAGCACATACCAGACATAAACTGTATAAAAATACATATTAAACAAAAGAAAATTAAGAATATGGTGGTTCCCATTTAATTCTTGGCTAATTTCATAGAATCATAGAATCACAGAATGGGTTAGGTTGAAAGGGACCGTTAAGGGTCATCCAGTCCAACACCCCTGCAGTGAGCAGAGTCATCTTCAACTAGATGATGCTGCCCAGAGCTCCACCAAACCTGACCTTGAACATTTCCAGAGATGCAACATCTACCACCTCTCTGGGCAATGTGTTCCAATGTTTCACCACCCTCATTGTAAAAAATAATCTGATGTCATGCTTTCAATAATAGTTTTCAGATTTAAGTTTTTATTAAATAACTAGCCATTAAAGTTGTATTTGTTTACCATGCAAAACAATAATGTTGGAGGAATCTGTCTCGTTATTTTTGTATTTTCTGAGATCAAGCTCATGAATTCCTGTTAAAGCTGCGTCTAGTGGACCAGTGCTAACACCCATGGTGACATCACCATTGTGTTACAGAGTGCATTGCTGACCTCACCTGTGTTCCTTCTTTTTCACAGTAATACGTAAAAACTCTGTGTTTAATAGTCTCCTTGATGTTTTTGTCCTTAATTTAGTTAGCTACCTGGAAATCTCGCCTCAGGCTGCCCTGTAATCTGGCACCCAGCCTAAGAAAGGATTTGTGAAAGTCATGAGTTTGTCTGCTTTCTATCTGTATTTCAGTACAGCTAGGCAAGAATAAACAACTGTACAGTAATCTGCTTTTTAGAAATCAATGTACGGAATGTATCAAGAGAGGTATACAAGCCTGCAAGCCTAGGTGAAAGATATGACTCTTAAGATCCAGATCTCAGGACTGAATATGAAAACTTAGGATACAGATTCTTATTCCTCTGTCAATCGCGAAAAAAAACAAACTCCACAATTTCCACCTTTTGCCTAGATATCTTCTGTAACATATTGCTCCATGAAAAGTTCTAGCTTGAAACATTCAAGAACAGTGGCTTAGCAAACCCTTTAGCTGTCCCCTTCCTTCCCAGAAAATAGCTCCTACCTTCACTAGAAAGCTTTGCAAGCACTGATGGACTGTGCTCTGAGAACCAGGTGAGGTTCTTTGACATGCCCTGAATATCATGACTGAAATTCAGCACCTTGGCTGAGTCCTGCTTCCCACTCTTATCCCACAGCTACACATTTCTCATAGGGCGAAAAGAGCAAGCTGTTTTCAGCACGGTATGACCCAAATCCATAAATCCAACCAATTTTTGAGACCCAAGGCAAAGCAGATAAACAGAGAGAGTAGTAAATAGCATGGTAGGCTCAGAAGTTTCCGTGTGAAATACCTTGATTATTTGTATTTCTGCTTCAAAGGAAGCTTCTTGTTGGTGGGAATTGTGGCACATTGGGTTAAGAAGGATATTGAATTAAGTAAAACCAGGCCCTGTGTGATTTTTGTGTTCACTTCTGTTCTTCATTAATTCATTGACAGCCAGTCTGAGAGATCTGACCCCTAGATGTTTTATAGCTTTGCCTCTATTAAGTAATTTCTGCATTCATCAAGTTAGTGACTAGTAGGATCTGTTTTCCCTTTGACTCCTGCTCTTGACTCTTCCGTCTTCAACTACCACGGCCTAGTTTTTACTGCTGACCCTAAGAACGGCACTCTCTGCGCCCACAGTTCCTCAGCTGGTGGGACGCCATTGCTTCTTTGTATCCTGCGCTACCCAGCATGTTGCCTCAGTCTATGTTCTTAGCCAAAAAAGCTGCCTTTCTCTTTTCCAACTTCCAAAGTCAGACATTTCCTTCCTATGGTCAATGATTTTGTCTGTCACCTGCATTACGAGGGTTTTACCTCATCTTAACTCCGAATTTATACAAATAAGGGCTAAAATAACTGCTGTATATGCATGGGTGCTGGAAATCATCCAGAAATGTCTATTCATTATTGGTATGCTCACTGTTAGACAGTAAAACGTTCTTGATAACGTGCATGCATTAGGTAAGTATTTTATAATAGTTATAATGTTTTAGCTCCACTATTTATTTCTCCGAAAGAAACAGAATAGCAATTATACACTAATTTTATGCTAATTAAATAGCATTTATGCAAGTAGTGTACTCTGTAATCGGAAGCAGCACTTTTTCAATGGGAAAACATAGTTTTCTAACTAGCGAAGAATTACAAAACATCTACCTGACCTTAAATGAAGGGGTTTTTTTCCTAATCCATTACTTTACTTTAAAAGTACATGTATTTCTAGCATTTTTAAGAATCAGATTTTAATTAATCTTTAAATCAGATTTTAATTTGAGAGATTTAGAAATAATTCAAAGGCTTATTGATTCATTCGTCCTTTTTATAATTATTTATATCATTTTAGGATGATAAATAGTCTTTTATGTGTGCTTAGAAAGATAAAAAATCTTAAAAGAAGCATAAAGCTTCCTATCGTATGTTTAAACATTTCCATTTGTCAATTAGCATTATAATAGTACATGTGGTATTACTAATACTTAGAGAAAATAGTGGCAAACGTGCAGATTTGATTTCTGAGTTTTCAGGGTTCAGTCCCCACAACCATAACTGAGAAGTCCCTTTGTCAGCTACACTTGTGACATGATGTAAGTTGTATTTCTTTACACAACATCATGAAAAATCACGTATTTTTACAAACTCTTATTCCTTCTGAACACCTACATGTTTTTAGCAAATTAAAGTGAATTATAGATGGGAAACCATCGAAGCAGATAATATATGAGAATTTTAACATGTTGTTAGAAAACAATATTAAATTTCCCAGCAACAAGGATTGGAGATAAAATGAGAAACCAATAATAGATATCAAACAGGTCTGACCTATATAACATTTGTTTTCACATTTTATGGAACAAGCCAACAACTAACTAAGCTTACCCTTATTGACAGACACATTGGTACACTGTATGTTCCAACGTTGTATGGGGTAAATGTTGAATTGTGCTTTCTCAAGAACTCTGGTTTCAGAATATAGCCACAACCACCGTTGTCTTGGAATTTTCCATTTTGCAATTCCATTTGTATTCCTGGTGTCTGGAAGTTTAAGGCCACTGTGAAATTACGTTAATATTGATTTTAGTGAATTAGAGTTTATACCATTTTATAAAACAACTCTCTGAAAACAATAGTAAAACCAAAAGCAAATGGGATTAAAATACATATATTGTTCAAGGTTGGGTTATTTCTCTTAAATATAGCAGTATTAACAATTCACATGCAAAAGAAGATCACCATGTAGAACTGAGCCACATTTTAAGAATTACCTATAGATCTTTTTTCACATTGCAGTGTGTTGTGTGTTTTCCCTTTTCTTTTGAAATTAGGCCTTGGGGAACATGAAATGAGAGATTGTTTTTCCCCATAAGGAATAAATTCACATACTAGTTTCTCTACACAGTGGCAAGACCCCGCACCCTGAACCTGCTTACAAAGTTCTGGTACAGAAGGCTAATACGCAGGATTGTGACCGACCTTAGTTATGGTGCAGAATTCATCACAAAGGCGTGTCACTCAGAAGAAGCTTTAGTTTAGTTAGAACGTTCAGTGCGAATACATATAAGTAGAAGTGATTTTAAAAGTGCTCTTAAATTTAGGTGAGCAAACTCTCTTCAAGCTTACACCTCCAGTCCTGGTATTTATTGTTAATATACACCTGACAGGTTTTCCTTTCCTTGGCAGCTCAAAGCACTTTTTGTTTGCTGCAGCAGCAAAAACAACATAACACGCTTCTCATCAACAGGATATTGTAACTGATGAGATAGAGCCAACGTTGAAACAGACCTGTTTAATTAAGTTTTCCCCTATTCCTTCCTGTCACATTCAAGACACAAAATGCACAAGTTAAATCATCAAAGTGATAAAATGACATATGTTAAATAGAAAATTATAAAAGGACATTTCCTTGATGGCTTGGTAGGAAAAACAATGAAGATTTTGTGCAGTACAAGTGACTCCTCACCGTAATTCAGGAAGGGGACCTTATTACATGTTCCTATGAGATAATATAAACGTACTGAATAAACATTTGGCAGAATTCTGAAATCTTTCCCTCGTGGAAAATGCGAGAAATTTGGATCTGTTTTACTGTAAAAAATTATTTGTTTTCTTCTCTGTTATGATGATCTGTTTAAAAAATTCTGTAGTAAATGACACAAATAGGAACAGACCTGTGGATTAAAGCAGCTGGTACTACGGACCTAATGTTCGGAGGATGCGTGTTTTCAGTGGGGTTACCTTCAGAAGAGCTCTAGCCTGGTCCCTTGACCTCACTACCAATTAATGGCTGGAATACATCAAGTGCTCCCAGAGTGCATCTTCTGTTTCATCTCAAAGGAATCCCATCTGTGCTAGCTAAGATTGTTTTACAGTGTAAATCAACATGCAGTAAGTAGGAACAATTGGGAACCTTGCCTAAAAAAACCTCAAGCAAACAAAACAACCAACGCCAACCACAACAAAATGCAATATGCACTCCTGCTTCAAACTAAATGCTAATTTAGATGCAGGCATAGAGTCTATGTCAATATGCAAAGGAACTTTAAGGTTACTCTACCTTTGACAACAGAAACTGAACCTCGAAATTTTCATATTGGCCATCGCACATCATTGCCTTTTCTAAAGAGGGTAAAGAATTCTCTTGGTATAGTTTCGGCAGTGGTTCTCAATTTGTTTTTTATGAGTCAACACATCATCCAGAAACAGACCCAAATGTGGTGCTATATGACCCTTTTATCTTAATACATAGATTCAAACAGTGCAAGGAATGCTACAGAGCTGCAATGCTGAAGTCCCTTGAAGCCCAGGTCCTGTCATGCTCTACAGAAAGCCTAAGACCTCTCAGTCCATAGGTAAATCCTGTGTACTTGTCATAAATTTCAGAATATGTGGTTTATAAAGTGTAAACTGAAATTAGGCAAATCGAACAGTCATAGCTTCAAATAGCAGCTTCCACATGATTAAACAAATTACATGATTGCACATAATGAGACTGTTGCTAAATTTGCCAAGCTTCATAAGCTACTAAGCAGGAAAATCTGATTCAACAACAGAAACAAGCAAAAGAAAATATTTTCCATTTTATCATATTAGGAAAGTTACTTCTGCAACACAAGTGAAGGGCAAAGGAATTCCTCGATGTGATTCCTGCATCTGAAACAGGTCAAAGGCTTCCTGGAACCATGGGCTGAAACTCTTTCAGATCAGAGTATTTAATACTCAGATCTTCTTGCAAAGTACCAAAGCTGCCCTGGCTGTCCCTGTTGGCCCTGGATGTAAAGGCAATTTAGAAAATAGCCTAGCTCCAAAAAGATGAAACAATGCATAATGCACAGAGGAATACAAAGGGTGTGTTTCGTTCTAAATCTCTGTATCACAAGCAGTTAACTGAAGTCAGTCTCACAACTAATTGCAGAACTAACCTCAGTCTAAGTATTCAAATACAGCACCTTCCATAAGCACTGCCATTTGAGACCTAATTGATTTTTAGACTGAAAGAAAAAGCTTTTAAGAACCAAACTGAGTACTGGGGTTCTTAGATTTCCAAGCAGCTATGATTTGAAGGCAGTAGAGGAAAACAGCATGTCTTTTGTCTTTTGTCTGTGATGCTCCCTCTTAATTAATATTCCTATTGGCACTTACAAATTGTCTTTTCTTCCTTGTTCTATTAACTATATTATAACCCTAAGGTTTGATATATTTTCTGCATTTAAAAAGGAAGATTTTAAAAGTGGGTAAGCACACATGTGTCACCAATTTTGCTTAAAATGTGTTACTTAATTGCATTTTATGGCATTTTAAATTCATCTCAAAATGTCTGAATTTTATACAATCTCCAAAAATGCCATATGTGGAAAGCACTCAGTGTTATGTTCCTATCTCCATGATTTACTTCACTCATCTGAGTCTAAAGAAATATAATAGATCACATGTCCAACGTTGTGATCAGTGTTGTTACCACCCTCTCAGCTCTTTCCAATTAATTGTCTATGTTCCTAAAATAGGCCACTCACGACGAAAGCAATGCATCTTCTGTGCCTTAGTCAAAATTTGAACAGAATTCCACAAAGATTTAGAAATACCATGAAGACAGGACCTAATCTGTTTATTCTAATAACCTGGCATATTCTGTCATTGGTTATGAGATGATCTATGTGACTGGATTTGAAGACACCGCATTCATTCCACATTAGGACTCCCAAGCTGGGTATTGTCTATCCTTTCTTCTCACACGCAGGCCACACCTGCACCTAATCCATTACTGCTCAATTTTACAGAAATATTTTCAGACGTCCTTACATTATTGAGTAGTCCACATTACTTTTTTCAGTGGGGCTTAGGTGGCTTTTAAAAAATTTCATCCACAGCCTGAACAGCGGGAATGGTGACCAAGTATGAGTTGACTCAAAATGTGGATGAAAAGGGAGGATATTCAGTCTTCAGATTACACTGAAAACAAATGAAGATATCTGAAGGAAGGATATAACCTCTAACATGAGGATGAATTGTCACCTCTTATCTATACCAGGAAGCAAGCATTCGTTTAAGAGAAGCAAGCATTCATGTAATACAGAGCAGGAGGATCTCTTATCAGTAGTAAAAAAGTTCTATCAAACTAAAATACAGTAATACCTTCATCACCTGAATGATAAATACAAAACTAGTTTTTAAGCCTTGTGCAAACATTAACTATCAATCACAATATCTTCAAGAACGAACAATATTTCCCTTTTAATAAATTGAAAGTTTTATTCAATCTAACATGCAGCCTGATGCAGTTTGCATAAGCAAAATCCAATGCATATGATAGTACCCTGTAAACCCTTCTCACTGATTGTAGATATAAGGAAGATAACACACTCTATCACAAAGTGGTCAGAGCATGTAACCTAGAAAAACAGTGCAACACGGCAGTTTTTAAACTCCTTTTTCATCTGTGTTTATAAAAGAAACTGGAAAGACTTCCAGGATAATTAAGAGTCTCTGCCAAATTACAGCAGCCTCCTTGGGCTGCTCTGAGCCTTACTTACTGTTCTGATCCTATCTTGGCATGTCAGTCTGATCCCCACTGCCATTCCTGTGTGCTTGCTAATTTAGTCTTTTAAGTGCCCTCAGCATCCCCATTGCTTTACGAGTTTTTTTAAATCTTTGTGCAGCTTTAGCTTTCTTGACAAGCCGGAGAATAGGTGAGATCCCACCCAAACTTTATGAACAATTTTTATGAATGTCTACCAGAAAAAAAACCCCAAAAATTGGTGATTTGTTTCCTTACAACACACAGCAGACCTAAGTGGATAGTATAAATTTTGGCACAAAAATAGTATCTCGTCTCTTCTTCTGACCAAAAAATTTGGTCAATCTGTGTCTCTTTTTTCCTCTCCAAACAGAATAAAATGGGTCTTCAGCTATTCAGACTCCAAATTTTATTAAGCTTAATTATAATTTCTGTCTTTGCTTATCACTGATACATTTTGAAATGGATGCTCTTATTCTTCAGAAACTTAATTTATGAATGACTTACATCATGAGGCATTCTGCCATATTAAGAGGGACTACTCTTCTGAGCACTAGGTAACACTCATAGCTGTGTGACACATGCTCAACGTGTGCAGTCAGTCTGTCCTTACCATCTTTGGGCCTATTCAGTATTGTTGCTCTAAAGACACTGTCATTAGAAATGTTAAGAATTCAGTCATTCTAATGTTCGTAACTGCTGCCACTGTTCCTACTTAATTACAAGTAGCTCTACTGGAAAAAAGGAGTCAGGTGATTAAAAATCATCCAATATCCAAGCATATCTGCAATTAGGAATCCTCTCTTGTGAAGTTCTCATGGGAAAAGTACCTAAAGCATTCCTGAAAAACTGTCAAATATAAAATCTAACTGATTTTTTACTATTTAATTAATATGTCAGTCTGAAAGTTACACTTCAGCGCAAGTCTGAGCATCTTTTGGTTGTCATTTTACTTGTCTGAAAACGACACTTTTCCAAAATAATATTTAAAATTTGTTTGCCTTTTCCTTCTTGAAAGAACAGAATATATTATCAGCTTCCCTCTCCTGTTTTAGTCTGGGTCTCTAACACAGGGTTTAGAACAAGGTCAGGAAGGAGTTCAGAGGCAATTGCGTCCCTGCAAATTTTTCTGTCTTTCTTTAAAGTTGATTACATTTCAGATATATTTTTTTTAGTATTCTATCAATTGTCTGTAGTTGTAGTTCAGTGATGATAGCTGGAAAAATTGATAAAATGAAATTTCTGTTTCTTTGCTTTTAAGTGAAACTCCAGTATGTATTACACCCACCAAAAAAAAAAGAAAAAAAAGAACCACCTTAAAAGAAGTAGGCTCCAGAGTAGCCCAAAAGCTATGTCATAAATCTGGCAGTTAGAGGTGTTCCTGCAAAAGAAACATGAAGCTGTTATTCAAAAAACCTCCCACCCCTTGGAGCCATTCCAAAGGAAAGGTGAGTGTATTTAGGTAGCTTCACGTATAAGGATGATATTGTCCCTCCTAACTTGCAGGTGTCTACACGAGTTAGATATCCCACTACAGCTAGTGAGGATCTAATCAATGACATTTAAGGGACAATGTAACCAAAAATGGATCTATACATTAAGTATGAGATTTATCATATATCTGGAGTCTGCAGTTCTAATAGCCGTCCCACTGGGCTGCGGACTTATCAAAGCAAACACTATGAAGAGAAGCAACCCTTTTTTCACATTCTATAACCCACGATGACCATGTGGCCTATTACAGCTGTTGATATTTTTCCAACTACATGACTTTGTTAATAATACACTTCTTTGCTGGGCATCTTAGTATTATCTTTCCACAGCACACTATTCAACAGTATTTAGTAAGATTTATGTCAGTTGTGCAAGATCTAGTTTTTACTTCCTAAAGATGAATTTTCGGACTATCCAAACCATAATAGGAAGACCATAACAATATAGGTATTGACCCCTGTGCCTTTTCTGCAGCTGACCTATGATGACCTGTCCTTGAAACTTCAAGAGGAAGTGGCCAACTCATGCCTTCTCATTTCATTCTTCCAGGACATTGGCTGGCTTGAGAGCTAGCAGGAAAGCTTTGCTTTCTCCATGAGTCTGTTGTGGGATAAGACCACAGCAAGCCCAAACAAAGAATGAGCTCTGGACTACAAGGATAGCTGTACGGAACAGCCTTGGTGTGGTTTTGCCATGAGGTGTATGACGTATCAGATGCATCCCCTGCCTTTGAGTGGAAGAGGTGTTTTAGTTTGGGACAAAATCCGGAGCCCATTTTGGAAAGATAGCTGAAGCTCTGTTTAATGGCTAGAGACTAATTATTAGCCTTTTAGATGCAGAATGAGCAAAGATGAAATGTTGTGATATATCTGTCTTTGCCGTGTCATAGGCATAGAGTTAAGACATCTGCGAGGTTTCAAGGATCACAATGCTAGATTAGGAGTGCTCACTTCTTGAGTATCTAACTGCAATAACATATACTGCAAAGAGCTTTGAGGTATTCTAATAATCTAACCTGACATAAAAATAAAAAACTTCAAGCAGGTCACTTCACAAATGTCACTAGAAATTCAAGCAACAACAATTCAAAGGTATAATATAATGAATATTCTCAGTTTGGTTTAGATCTCGCATTGGCTGTTGAAAAAATGCGTAATATAGAAAATGCTTGCTTTACACTTTTGCTCTGTTACTAAAAAATTGTCAGTAAAAATAATAACTGAGTGTAAAAGTCTCATACAAAAAGCTAATTAAAGCTGTAAGAAATTGTAGTATTCCACTATCTTTTAATAGAAGAGCCTGTGCTTCTCCCTAAATTCAATTTCAGTATTTTGTAAATTCCTTTACTAAATTTGACAATCCATCACATCTTCTAAAATGTATAATGTTCAGTGAGATTGTGAGAATATCTAAACTTCCCATGATCAAACATAATCTGTTTATTCAGAAATGAAAAAATAAAAAAATAAATCTGTTGTCTCCTGTTTTTCTATTTGTCCATCAAGAAAGGAAAATAGTTTAACAGAAAACACGCAACAACCAAAACTTCCAAAGTTAATTAGTGTTCCTGTGTCCTCTTTTTCCTCACCTAGAACCCAAGCAAGGTCAGACTTCACAGTCATTTTAGGTTGCACAGATAAGGCATACCAAGGTCTAAAGAAGTGGGTTTCTTTTCCCTAGGTAGCTTCAGAGGTCAGAATCAGAACAAGTTAGAGAATTCTTTATCACTCCTCTTTTTATCCATTGTTTTTTGTCATATTATTGCACAAATGATTTAGCCACAAAACATGAGACAAATTTGCCAAGCAGCATTTTGATGTCACATGCCAACCCAAAACCTAAGGTAAGAAAAAAATCCATTGTACAAGTAGTGGAACCTTCACAGTAGCGTATAAATTTTTATGAGTGTTCCAGAAAACATGTGCTCTATATAGCCTCTTCTAAAACAAAATTCTGTACCTGACATATCATGGCTTTCTCATGTGACACATTTTGGTCATTCCTATATACTGTTTTGATACATGGATAATGATTTCTACAGCATGCAAAGGATATATTCAAAGGTATATTTAAGTATTTCTATTATCATTTTGACTGAGGTTTTTTTTTGCTTCTCTGTTTTTCTGTCAATATACTACAGTTGATATCTGTTTATTTAAATAACTGTCCTGAATGTTCTTTCCCTGTATAAATCTTTACATTCCATTTTATTTACCAAATGGAGATATGGATATGCCGAAAAAGTTCTTTCCAGTACCACACTGCAGCTGTATGCAGGAGGCATACTAATTTTCCCAGACTATAAAAAAGTTATTGTAGATATTTTTCTCCATAACACCTCAAAACCTATCCTGTTTTTCTGAGTCTCAGAAAATGGACATGGAGTGCACAGTGACATCCAAAAGCGATGTCATGGAAACTCTGCACTTTTTTACTGTGTTTTTTAACTTGCCTTCCTTTGGAAATTAGGTTTACACAATTACGTAATTCTTGTCCTCAGCCCCAACAAATCTTGAGCCTGTTGGACCATTTCATCCTGCTTTTAGCTGAGTGCCAGGCTACTCCAAGTTAATACTTTCCAACCAATTTAGAGAAAATTGCTGGCAAGATACAGAAGAAAGCACAGATTTGAGTCTATCGCTAAGGGAATTGAAGAAATAACTCAACTCTCAGCATTTACATGATGCAGAGGCCTGACAGGGAGTATTATATGTAAGTTTGAACAAAACCTAATACATTTTCTTGGCATGGCCAGAACAGTTAGGGATGTTAAAGGAACATAAATGTGAGAAGGGTAAGCTAGCAGGTGTTGGAAGGGTGAAAGCAGGTGAGGAAAGGGAATAGGCAACATAGAAGAAATCTGAGTCTCGTGAACAGTTTTAGAAAAGTGGTAGAAGGGACATGGAGGGATTACTTCTGTGCGTGGAATGCAGAGTGCAATGGCAGGGAAACAGGAAGGGTTTGTGGGCTATGTGGACACAAGACAGACATAAAAATTTAAAAATCTGTGTTAAATCAGTGGAAGGACATCAGCAGAAGATTCACAGAGTGGAGCTTTGGGAGTTGCATTGTGATGTGCAGTTATATTTCTGCCAAACAGTTATCTAAAACAGATTAGGGAATCAAGAACAGATCTGACCAAGTCTTGGAAATAATATATGTGGAGAATTGCTTATAATCAGCCTATTCCCGTGAGAAAAATGTTTTTTCAAATGAAGATGCAGATGACGTGACCAAGAGGGCAGATCTAACCACTTCCTGCATAGTTTTAATTCTTTCAGGAAGAGGCCCAAAGCCCCTATACAGTGAAAATCATATGTTTTTTATACTAATGTTTAGAATGACTTCTCATTAAAGTATATTCTGAGTCCACAGACAACGTAGTCATTTTGAAAGACTTCAGTAATGTTTGAGATCTAACAAATGGATATTCTTTGCAGAGTTCAGTGTGGAGATTTACAGGCTAGAAGTCAAACTAGTAAACAGCAGTATGACAAGCCTTAGAGATGAATTGAATATTAAATTACGGACCTCTGGCCAGTACATCCTCTAAGCATGAAACCAAATCACTAGTTTTTAACAGCAATGTAGATAGTACACAGAGAGTGCACCACTCCAGGTAAATAACCAGCAGTGGCATGACATCAAGCTAAGTGAGGATCGACAGCAAGGACAGAATGTAATCAAACCAATTTCAGATGGTATAGTAATGGTGAGAAACTTCCAGCAATAACCTAGCTCCAGTTCAAATCTGTACTATACATAAACACTTATGACAGAGATACTAACAAAATTTAAACTAACCAGTAATATTTTACTCCTGCTGTAGCTGTAAAACTGCACCTCAGTACAACAGTCAGAATGAGAAGCAGAATTTCTAACAATGAGAGAATTATGGGGGGTCTGAGTACATTTCAGTTCTTTCAGAGACCAGCCAGTGCTGGGTGGCCGAATCTCCCTAGTCGTTGTTTCCTACATTATCTCAACTTAAGGTACTGACAGTATGGCATAGCTCAGGGTGGGGACAGCAAATGGTAAGAAATTCAGGCGTGGGGATGTCCTCCACCACTTGTGGTCAGGGCTACAGACATGGGAACTGCAATCTTGCAGTACAAGCTGAGGCATGATGCTGCTTCTAAGTTCTGTAACTGTAGGAAAGTAGCTGGGGATACATTAGGGGGGTTGAACAATGAATAATATGCATGTGCATGATCGATTGGGACTAGTACACCGTAAAAAAAAATTCTGAGGAGGTAACTTGAAACAGAAGATATTTTGGGAGCTGAGAAAGAAAACAAGTGAAAAAAGAAGCCTGGAGCAAGGGTGCACATAAGCTCTAGAGCCCTGCAGGTAAAGTGAAATTTGTGCCCATCTCTGTACGAGCGTATCTTGTAATATAACAAGATGAGACCACACCATTCACCTCTCAAAACTGGGAGCCTCTGGCAAACTGCCCTGCTCACCCCATAGTATCCCTCAGATGGCCTTGGTATAGAATCAGAATAAAAGACAAAATGTATATATGGATGCAAAAAATACTGTTCTCTACTTTCCTGAGGCTGAAGGAGGTGTATCAGACTGATGCAGAAAAGTATTCTGTAACTGCGAATCTTTTAAACTGACGAACACAAAAAGATGAAGACAAGATTGCCTCTAAAGCCATTAAAAAGGGGAAAGTGCTTAAAGGTGAGAGGTTTTTCAAAGCCTGCTGAGTACAGAAGATATGCTTGTTTTTAACAATTTTAAATTGAAAACTAACTTGAAATGAAGAGACAGAGAAGTTATTTCATTGCTCAGGGAACTTTTATGCTTTGTACTGGAAACTGAGAAACCACTGGAGACTCCCAGCAACTCCCAGCTTTACCTGGGTATTCTGCTAGAGTAGGATGCAGTAGCATATCATAATCTGGGAATTCTTGGCACCAATATTAATTGTTGTGCCTACATCTCCTGTATCTGCAGTACTCCAGATGCACAAATCCATTGAAAACCCACAGATCCTTCAGATGAGGCTTTCATTGCTTTGTAAAAATTCCTAAATTACACATATATATCTTTCTATCACCTCTTCTAATCCAGTGCTGTAGAGCAATCTTAGGAAAAAGCAAACACAATTGCATTCCAACAATTCCTGCCTTTAGCTAAACAGGCATCTGCTTCTGTTCTCTTGCTAACTACAAAGCAGCTATAAGGAGTGCTAGACTTCAGCTGAAGAAGATTTTTTTTTAAAGAAATAATCATAAAAGAGAAAAAAGAAAAATATAAGGATAAAAAAAAAGAGGATTAAGAAAATACCATTCCCATTTTCTTTTATATATGTGCTCTACTTGTACTTTAGCCACAGCTGACAAACAAGAATGGAGGTTATGGAATTTGATTAACACAACATGCAAAAGCATGTAATATATTTTCATTTTCTTGAGGGGTATATTGCAAATTTTTTTTGGCAGTACAGTGCTTAACGCATAGCACGCTTGCTTTTACCTCAAAACCTAAGGTAACATGGTTAACATAATAATTTCAGCCCGAAGAGGCAGGTGGTAAATATAAGTTATCATTGAGACATTCCTTATGGACATTCACAGATAAATATCATAAAATTATTAATAAAAAAGGAGATAACATTTGAAGAAAATAATAAAATCCTGTTTTAGCTGTTGAAAGTTGTTTCTATATGGGATTTTTCTACAGTGTTTCAGAAGATAAAATCATGCTTTGTTTAGACTTAGGGCTAGGAGTAATACAAAATAAGGGGCGAAAATTAAAAGTGTGGCATTGTTCTTACTAGTGTTTTTCTTAATATCCAATAGGGAAAAAAAAAGTAGTTTGAAGAAATTATTGAATTATAATAAACTGCCATATTTGGGATAAGATACAACAATTAACAGAAAGTAATATTTATAATTAGTTGGCACCCAATCGTAATTAATTACAAGAGTAAATAGATGACAATAATATTCCATTTAGTTATTATATACCAGAATCCTGGATTTGGGGATGAAAAATTACTAGGATTCGTAGACTGAAGGAGACGTTTAGATAATACAAAATGAAAGTGATTCCACGGAGGGAAAATATGTAACACAAAACATACTGTAGGAAGGAAAAGCGCTTGTATATGTGTAGCCTCTGCAAAGCCAGGAATGAAAGTCTCTGCAAACGTACGTACCCATTTGACATCCCACATTCCAGAACTCTTGAGGATTATAATTTGAAGAGGTCATTCTCGTTCCTTTGGGATAGATTCTTGTAATGAATCTTGAAGTATGTGCAACAAACTCTCTAGCTGAAAAACAGAATTATAAAACCTTCATAAGAAAAACTTTTATCAAGAGATCTCATTTGAATAAATTATAATAAAAACACAATAATCTGATCCAGCAATTTTAAGTTTTGGGGTTTTTTTTTTTACACGAGTATATCATAGGAATGTATTTCTATTTTAGGACATTTTAATGCATGTTAACATTAGTATATGAGCCACTGAGATATGGCTAAAATTCTATTTTAAAACATTAATACTTTGTGTATATTTCAATCTGATAATATTTTTGTGTATAGTACAGATTCTGTCAAAAGTTCAATAACCAAGAATCATTCCTTGATGGAAATATTCTGTTTCTTCACCTGTTTGTTAGGAAAATGTACAAATTTTACACTAATGCTTACTTCATCCTCCTGGGAAAATAAGACACAGGAAATTGGTCAAAAAAAAAAAACAAACAGGAAATCGGTCAAAAAACCCACTCATTCTTTAATACTTTAATAGGAAAAAAAAAAATCATCCTAAGATGATCTTAGGTTGCTTGCTGGTTTGAGGTTTAAATAAAACGACCAAATAATCATCTCAAAACCAGTGAATAGCATATTTCTAAAAGACGCTTTATTAGTTCCTTTATCGTTTTCAGACATTGTTAACTATTCCAGTGAGTTGATTTTCTTCCTCCTAGCAGTGTTCCCCCCCACAAAAGCATAAACTATACTGATGAGGAAAACTTCAGATGACTTCTATTGACACTATTCCTTTAGGAATTAAATAGAAAGCTTTACATTTCCAGGGTCATCACTCTGATCTTTTCTATCCCCTCCTCAGCCCCTTTTATTTGTTTTTTTATTTTTCTTAGACCTACATTTGTTGACTGGATTGCTAGAGGGACCAGAGAGGACTTGTGACTATGGATGGCTGACAAAAGCTTCTTTGTTTTGATGCCTGAGCACCATTCACCTAAAGAGCCATTGAGTCATCTCCACAAAGTGGTGGAGGCAGCTGGGCTGGCCCTGAATGAATGGGCCTGTAGCAAACTTCATTCTCATGGTCAGTGATCGCTGTTCTTAACATTCCCTTAAGGCTGTTGGCAGACAGCTGGAGTTAAAACAGCAGAGGCTGCACTGTATTGGATGCACCAAATGGAGACACTCCAATACAGAATGAGTTTTGAATAGTCCAGCTTGGCTGATATGAAAGATCCTGTCCAATGGAGCAAACTGCCTGCTATAGGCTTTATTCATTCCATCAGTGCAGATTCTCTTATCTGCAGTTATCAAAGCTGGGCTACTGCATGCCCAACTCCAGTGAGTACTACAGGCTATACGTGGAGGGGGGTGAAATCTATCCCACACGTTTTTAAGTAGGGACTGTAACTTCTAAATTATTTTATGCAGAAAACGATGAATCAAAAGGTATTCATACATTTCGTATTCTCTGTTACTATGTGTTCTTATAGAACTGCATTAAATCAAAGCAAGGTGAATCCAATTTTCCTCACAAAACCAACTGAAATACAAAAATGCAATGCAAATTATAAGATATTTCTAAAACAGTGTTATAAACCCAACTGAATAAAATTGGACAGCATGCATTTCATAAAATTTTAACCCTACCAATGCCTAAGCAGTGAGCCATAGCAATATTCTAACTTTTATCTGATTAAATCAAAAGAAATTACCTGAATGTTTCACTAATTTCCGTGCTTTAACTTCTCCAATCGAATTATTTTCGTAGCACTTTTGATCAGCCAGGGAATGCTCAAAGCTCACAAACTTCTGAGATTTGGTATAAATCACAAGGTCGGACAACTCAATGGCAATTTTTGCCTTCTTTGTCTAATAATCATAAAATAATGGAAGAATACAGAAACCATAATAGCACATATTTCGTTATTATTATTAACAATTCAGCAGAAACTGAAATCATTTTGATTGCACAAAGCATGGGAAAATGCGTCACAGTTAATGAATATTTAAGCTTAAGATACGACTTCCGATAGTGAGATTTGATCCAGTCAGAGGCAATTAGGGTTACAGTCTCTATGCTCATCACAGCAGTTATAGGCTGAAAGAAGAGATGCTTGCAATGCTTCCTAGCAATCCCAGTGTTCTGTTGGACACCTTTAGCATTTCCCTGCTTCTGAGACTGGTATGTAAATTTACATCCCTTTTCACGGCTCTTAATACACTAGAAAAGGTATACTGGCAGGCAGTACTTGGAGGAAAAAAAAACCAAAACAGGCAGGAGAATCTATACAACAATAGCACAGACTCAACTACAATATGCAGAATACCAGGAGAATATTTTACCATGCCAAGCAAATCAATCCAAGCATTGCTCTGAAGTGAGGAAAACTCTGTTCTTCTTAATTAAGATAGAAAGTTCTTTGGACAAAGTCTTTATTCAGTATTCCTCCATTACCAAAGAAAACAAAAGAAAAGGCTGCTGTATGTTGAAGTTTTACCAGGGTCTTATCTCTCAAACTGAAGTGCTATGTGACCTCTTCGTTTTATTTAGGATGAACTTGTGAGCTAATCAGTGGTAGTAGCCAGCAAAGACCTGATAATGCTAATAATGTTTACATTCTTTTAAAGCTTTTGAAGGCAAATTCTCATCTAACAAAATAATAGGGATTGACTGCTCCTGGTGCTTAAACTACACAAAGTTTAAGTGCATTAATTATTCTGGGACTATGTCCCATGAGGAGCAATAGGAGTTCACTGCCACAAAACTGAATAATACAGCTCTCTGGATGGGGAAGGCAGTGGCACAGCCAAAGCCAACAGCATCACCAAGGTATCTCGGCTGTTGGTTCTAATACTCTCCCACCCTTCAACAGAGTAATAGAGTGGGACCTCAAGATAAATACACCCACTTCAATAGAGTGGGACCCTGGAAAACATTTTATCCTCTGCCTATGAATCATGACTAGACATATGTTGTTGCTGCTGTTGATCAAGATGTGTGTGGTATGTGTTCTGGTCTGTAACATGATGTTACACAAATATGTGACCCTATTATCTGGAAACCTCCCAGCTTCAAAAAGAACTCCAACCTTCCCCAGAATTTGCTTTACTATCTTTCTATATCAGATTGAAAGAGAAAGAAGCAAAGATCTTGACCTTATCGCTTGAAGAAAAGAGACACAGAGGAAGAGACGTTGCCTCTCAGCAAAAACACTGAGCCCTGAGGAGCCCTGCCATTCAGATAATCAGAGCATAATGTGCAAAAGTGATTGGATACTGGATGCTTCCCTGTCTGCTTGAAAAACTTGAACAAAACAGTTTGAACCCTGATGGAGAAACAGATTTCCATGGCAGAGAATTGCTACTTGGTTTAAAAAATTAGTAAGTTCAATGTGACTATCAAAAAGAGAATTACCTCCAGTTATTACACTCTTTTTCAAAAATAGTACTTAATGTTAAGTATCTACATGATAAATGTAAAAATACTTTTTCTATTATAAGTACTTAAAAATGTTTTAGAGCAACCAGAACTCTACAAATAATTGCATGCACAAATCCAGAAAAGGAGAAAATAGGGGAATGGGAACTCTTTGAAATCTCTAAGACAGATTGGTGGATTGTGGGAAGAAATAGTTAAGTCTGTCCTTTATCATCAGGAACTGATACGAGTGTACTCCATGTGTAGTTCCAGGAGGGTCTTGAGACCAACTAGCATTTGGGCAACTTTATCTTAGATCTAATGTGGTATTGAGCACCTGGCACAAGCACAAGGCTTGAAAAATGCAGGTGGAGTGTAGGATGGGAGCACAGGGAAGGGCTGCATTTTAGTTGGGTACTAAAACATGCACTAGCTTGGAGTGCCTAGTAAGAATCAGGAAAACTCTGAAACTTGAGCTAAAATATATTATTTCAAAATACATTGCCATAAGTAATTTTAAAGCCTACCTTTTAAATTTAGTCTCTATTTGAAGACAATATGTTCCTTTGTTTAAAAAACCAAACGAACAAACAAAAAACTGGCATACATCTATGTGGTGAATTCAACTGAGATAAAAGTTACCTTTGCCTTTTTTCGAGGAGTAGTTGGTGTATATCCTCTTTTCCTTTTTGAGGAACTAGCCTTTGGGTAAAGAGGAGTTTCTTCATCAGTCTCATCTTCATCAGATAAAACGTCAAAGTCAGAAACTTCTCCTGTCTCACCATGCTTGTCAAGCTCTCTCCGGAGCATACTTTCCTCAATTGTTCCAACTTTTTTATTTTTTATCAAAATTTTGAATTTTAATGCCTGTAGAAAAGAGGTTAAACAGTAGTAACTGGGATTATGTATGGATTAGTCGTAGGTTTTCAATCTAGGTATTGGTTAACCCTATTCAAAGCTGTTTATTAAGTATAATGAAGTGAGGTAACACAGTGAAGTGAAGATAAGGATCAGTAAGGCAGAAGTCAAAAGCAAGTAAACTAAACAGAAGCCGGGGATCAAAGTACAGAACAAAAATGTGAATATCTGACCCCATGACAGGAAAAAAGGCTCTTCATGACGAAGATACACAGGTGCCGAAACTGTGCGCAAGATTAAGGTTGGAAGTTAAGTCAGTGTCAGGAGTGATGGCCAGGTAAGACATAGGAAGTATATTTTTTTTTTACCTTGCAGAATTCATTTTTATTTATAGACCTATAGACATGAATCTGATATTAATATATTGATTTGAATTTTTTTTTTTACCTATCATTGCAGTTGCTGGAAATTTACCCTGTTTGTGTTTAGAGTAACAGGACTTAGTAGGTTCTCAGATAAACTGATCTGCAAAAATATTCCTTAAATTTCACATGCTCTAGTGTAAAGGAAGGCTATATAGCTGGGAAGGTTTCAGAAACAAGGGCAAATACTTATACATTAAATAGAAGATAACTGAAATGTTATATTTTAAGATATCCATTAAGTAAATATGAAATACACGGATGACAGAACTATATATATGTAACCAAAGTTTTATAATAGAAACTAGAGCTGAAGGCAAAGAAACAGACATTTCATTTATTTGCATTGCAATCTCCACTGCTGATAAACCCCTTGCTACTTCACATCTTCTATTAGTAGTTTGTCAGTGTGCCAGTGGAATGAGATATGCTATGTTTAATATCTATCAATGCCATGCTAGTGTAAGATATGAGAGTGTAAGATATGATAGTGCCTCTGCACCGGTGATTCTGAATAAGAATGTCCTTTAACATTTCTTTCATTTCTTACCTTTTTTTTTTTCTATGACACTTTTAGAATAGTTTTAATATCAGTAATGCTACTCATATTTTTTAAGAGTATAAAAGGGAAGGAAAATCTTTCTACGGATATATTACTGCCTCCTATAGGTAAACTTGCTTTAAGTGAAAAAAGACCATAGTCTGTATCATCATATAAAATAATGGTTTAAGTCAGATAGTTTCTAAAATCTGTTTATGAACTGTTAGTGAAGACAAAAATACCCTGAGGTAAGGCAAATATTTTTTTCTTTCTATAAAGATAACATTTTAAAATCACAGCTCTCTTTGAAAAGACAGTTACAGAAAATACTCCAGCAAGCAGAAATTTTGCTACTATTTCAGCCAGAAGCAGATTCCAATAATAGCCAACCCAAATCACTGAAAGTGAACAGGCAACTGAACAGAGGCATACCATGGATTTCAAGTCTGAGCTTGATACAGACCTTCAAAAACACTTAGGACAAATGAATGGTTACAAAATCAGTTACTATGTGAATTCAAGTTCTTTAATTGGCAATCAGCAGTTCTAAGTATGTGTCATCTTTTTTCTAAAAATGTCTAAAACTTTTAAGCAGATAATGAGCTGGAAGTCTGAACATTCACTTCTCTAGTTCAAATAAAAAATACAAAGTAATGATGGGATTTCAAGGTTGGAGTCAGCAAAAGCCTCCAAGTACTATCAATTGGAGCAAATATTTAGATAATTATATTAACAAAACTTAGTTCTTGTACTAACTTAGCATTCTGGTTAATGCAATGTATAACACAAATCAGAACAGTTGAAGTAATACAAGAGTCCAAGACAAAATCACAAGCACTTTGGAATGGATCAAGCAAACCCACCTACTGACCATAGCAATTGATGTAAGAAGGGATAAAATTCAGTATTCCAGACCCTGAAATTGGACCATGATTAAAAAGAGACAAATAATGTCCCCTATTTAAATTTACCATGTCCTTCTCTCTTTTCCTCTCTCGACCAGCTGAAGGTTCTTAGTAAGAAGAATATCAAATCCTGAAAATCTTGCTAATTGACAAGGTTAAAGTAAGTTTAAAGTTTTACGTTATTTTCTATTTCAAGAATTATATTACTCTTTTAAATACTGATACAGGATAAAGATGCAAAACCTTCCATGAAGTCTAATATGGGGGAAGATCATGAGGCATTGACAAAATTTATCTTCAATTAAAATAACAGGACACTATTGTCAAGCACAACTGTCAAAAAAAGACCCCAACAGCAGCATTCTTCAGTGATTCAAGAGAATCACACTTAATAGAAGTGTGAATGGATGTCTGTGGCAGCCCTATAAATCACAGTTATGGAGATACTGTCAATACTACCAGACAAATCAATACTACCAGTAATGTCTGAGCTCTGGTTAAATGGATATTAATTGTATGAGGAGCACTTTTTAGCTATTTCATAAACAGTTTTCATACAATATAGTTAGCTAGTGATAAGTCCCCTACACTGAAAATTCCGGTTCTATGTTGTGCTCCATAGTAGACACAAAATGCATGTGAGGATCTTTCTGAATGTTCTTTAATTAAAAATACAAAAAAAGCAAAACATGTCTAAAGAAGGAAATTGAAAGGAGTGACACTGGCAGCCTAATTTTCTGGATGAAGTTGAAACCTTACACAATCCTGGATAAAAGTGTATGTGTTCTAAGAAACATTTTGTCCTTAAAAACTATGTTGAAAGGTATTATTTCTCATTCATCTACCAGAAAGACTCCCATTCAGGAACCAAATTTCAAAATCAAAGAGAAAATCAATTCCCTAATGGCTCAGAGGCTTGATCTACTGTAACTGTTAGCAGTAGGGTTGGATCCCATTGAAAAATGGGGCCCTCAGCTGGCAATGCCTTGTCCTGTTTTTTTTTTTTACCTGAGGACTCCATCAGATGTAAGAGAAATATGAAAACACACACAGACCTTCCTAACCATGCAATCAAAAAGACATTTGACAGTAGTCTTGGAGAAGATTCTAGTGCAGATGATTTTGCATTACTTGGAGACTTTCAAAGCAAAAAAATGGGGTGCAACTGTTCCACAAATATGTTGCAATAAAAATGTTCACCAGCCTGCTGCTCATGGTTCAAGAGTCTGCAACAACTCAGTAAGAGAGGAGCAAGGGCCGGCAGATGCACAGGCAGCTGCGTAGCTGGGGGTGACAGCAGGGCAGGCATGGGGCAAAACCCGTGCCAACTAGGGTGACAGTAGGACAAGTAGAGCAGGTCAGGTGATGGTAGTTCAGGAAGCAGCCCAGTGACTGCCAGACAAGTCATTAGGCAGGTCCAGGGTCAAACCAAGGAGCCATATCATATAAGTACAGAATGGCTGAGTTTGGAAAGGAACCCTAGAGACCATGTAGTCTATCCCCCTTATTCAAAGCAGGGTCAATAAGAGTTAGAGGTGTGTCCAGTCAGGTTTTGAGTATCTCCAAGAAGGAGACTCCACAGTTTCCCCAGACAACCTGCTCCAGTACCTGACCACCTTCACAGCAAAAATTCTTTTTCTCATGTTTAAAATGGGATTTCTTTTCTTTCAGTTTGTTACCACTGCCTCGAGCCATTTCACTGAGTAAAGCTAGGCCCATCTTTCTTTTCCTAATGGAGCTCAAAGTTAATGTTAACCTTCTTTGCCACAAGGGTACATTCATGATATCTGGTCAAATCGTCCACCAGGACCTCCAGGCTTTTTCTGCAAAGCTGCTGTCATCTCCCAGTCTGTACGTGTCCATTGGGCTGTTCCTCCCCAGGTGCAGAACTGCCAGGAAGGCAAGACCAGGAACAGAGAGTTGCAAGGATAAGCACTGCATAGTTGTAAGTGCAGCTCAGGCAAAGATCAAGGACAAGAGCCTGAGCTAAAAGGCAGCTCCAGGCAAATGTGTGAGACTGCACAGGTGAAGGACCCAAGAGAGCTGTTTTTATGCAAGTCTGGTCCACTGCTAAACAGTTGTTATATGAGAGATGACATTGTACCTAGGCAAATAAATCTCTGGTGGGTGGGTTGGAAGGGAATCCAAAGAATGATTACAGAGAAAGATGGTTACACGTTGGCCAGGATAATTACTCTCGTGTACTTAGGGCCTTCATGCACAGATTTCCTACCACATATCAATGTTCCAAGAAGACACCTTGCCAAAACAAGGATCTTTAACCCACTAAATAAACCATCAACCTAAAACCTATCTGGTTGATAATATAATGTATGACAGCGTTTTGGTTTTGATTGCTTTATGAAGTTGCCCTACAATACAGAGAAGTTATTAACAACAGGTAAGTGTCTGCTGCATGTTCAATGCATTTCTGGGGAAACCATGTTCCCTCAAAAGACTGTAGAGTACAATGCCCAGAGCGTAGGATCAGATAAGACTTCAGTAAGTTCTTACTAGAACCTAGAGAATCCAGAAATTTTATTATAAACAATTCTCATTTTCTTATCTTTGAGTTCATCACCAAGGGATGGTACATTTTCAACATCTTCTTATTTTTGTAAAGATGCTATAGGCATTGAAAGGCAGAACAGGGGACTGGAAATGCTTTTGACTTGCTAAGAAGCAAAGATATTTCTGATGCAAAGACTTGGTCAAAACATTTGCATATGTGACTTGTAGGTCAAAAAGTAAGAATGAATCTCATCATGGAACAGAATTAGACATACTAAAGCAATCTTGATCCTGAATTTCTGAGTGAAAATCTTTATGTCCTAGTTTTTCATTAACAAGAAAATGACTATAACCCCCTATAAAGATATGTGAGAGGAAAAATTGGAGATGGTTAGACTGAAAACCGAATCATATAGCCACAGGTTAATCAGACTATTACCCTTTTGTCAGATGTTACAGTCAGTCAGAACTTATTTGTCAGCGATTACGGGCAGCCAGGCATAACCAAGGCATTCCAAGGCATAACCAAGATTTGGAGGTTTCTCAGTGAGGTAGTTCTTTACAGAGAAAGCAAGAAAGTGCAATAGCAATATGAGTCTCTTGGACAGACACTCAAATGTTATATCTAGATGTTGAAGACTGGGTACTTATTTGACCCAGTCTGGTACGTTAGATTGAACGTTAATCAACCTGACACTTCCTATACCTTATTAGACCTCTGTTAGAAATCAGAAGACTCTCATGTTTAAGGAACAATGCCTTTACTCTGTTACTGATGTTAACACTTCTGATTGATAGAATTTTCTTCCTCAGATAGCTTTACCAGTTGGGTTCCTACAGAATCATATCAGATATGATAGCACTTTCCCTATTCTTGATATGCTCCATCTTGAAAAAAAAGTGGAACAGTAAATGATATGAGTGACAAATGTATTTTTTGTACACTAACTGAGAATCACTCTCATGAACAGCATTTTAAATTCATGATTCGTAATTCTGTAATATTTCTTTTGCACTGCTCTAGGTAAAGAAAGCTTAAGACTAAGTTCGGCATCTGGCTCGCTCAAATGATAATGTATTTACCCGGGCCTTGAATACAGACGAGGTCACCAGCTTTAAGAACGTGATGACACTAAACTCCTTTTGAATATGGACCAAAAGCGGTTCTTCAAAACGAAGATATAAAAAAAACCAAGCTTACTACTCTAATTGCAAATTCAGACATATCTACATATTTCCATTGCAAAATAAAATCCTAATTATTTTTTAACATGCTTGCTCAGAGCAGCCAAGAGAAATGGAGATGATCCTAATAGTTGTTCATTCTCAACATAACGATTTATTAAAGCCAGACTTTTGTAAATGAGCTGAGGACAGTTAAATTATTTAGGTAATTCTTACATAGGTGTGGAATACATCTCAGATAACTCAAAAAGATTGTAAGTTCAATTAGTGACATCCATTAATCTCACGTGAACAGCATACATTTAAGTGAGGAATAAGTATGGAATCCAGCAATGCTTTTTTTCAGGCAAAAATTCTACAGAGCTGACTTTTGAAAACTCTAAACTATAAAAATATGAATTATGAAGTCCCTATGTCACAGTAAACATATGGAAAGTATCGTTTTTTAGTATGTGATCCAGTGACTCCGTGACTCAGATGCAGTACACTGATTTTGTGTTTGCTACAGAGGACATATGATTCTTGGACACCTGTTAGACTGGATGCAGCTATGCTTTGAGAAGCCTTAAAACAAACATTCATGTTTAATACTGGTTTTTTTCTAATTTACAGAACAGTTTTCAAAGTTTTATTCTTATATA
>NW_010428634.1:0-21093 GCF_000710305.1 Buceros rhinoceros silvestris
GAGGAAGCTCCCCCGGACGCCGCCTCTCTCCCCGCGGGCAGCCAGGACAGCACACGGGGCTTTTTCTCCAGGCTGGCACACGGGTCAGTAGATGACAAAAGAGCGCAGGCAGGGTTTGGTAGCCGTACCTGCCTGGCGCCGCTGGGTTATGCTCCAAAACAGGCTGGGAAGGAAGGAGTAAATCCTGAAATGAACATTTATGTCCGCAATCGAAACACAACCTCAGTTTAATCCCACGGTCAGTTGTCTCCTCACAGCGCTGCGGGTGAGAGAGCGGGGTGGGCAGTGAAATTCGCCGTGGTCCCGCCACGAACTGCCGGTGCGCGTGTAATTCCCGCGAGGCAAAGCAGACGGGAAATCAGGGTTCTGAAACCTCCACTCGTTCCTTAACTTTTGTATGTTTTGGTGCATAGTCTTAGATGGATCAGAGCTAGAGGATTCAGAGTTACGCTGGTTGCCTTAAGGTAGTGCAGCCCTGCCCTTTGTGCTACCCATCTGCTGGCTGGACATACGAGAGCACACTGGTAAGTTCAGGAGATCACAGTTTGGTGATAAAACAGATGTTTGACTACAGTGAACTTCTACTGAGCAGAAACTAAGACTTCCTTTCACCCCAAGTACGTAGCGTTGAGCCCCACAGCCTGGCACCATGTGTGGCAAGAATCCCCCTGGATTTCTGTGGCTGCCAGAGCAGACCCAGGGGATGTCCGTGTGCAATACGTGTGAGGTGAGGCATGGCTATGAGGACACACACAAGATAAAGCGGGCGGCTTACCAAACTGAAGATGTGGTGCTTGCTCTCTGAAAACACCTGACTGTTTAGCACAGATAATAGAGCATCAAAAGTGTGTTACAGGTGGAACGAACCCTTAGGACAAGTGTTCTAACAGACCGTCGGGTGAGTAAGCAAGGACACGTGTATCTTTGGGTTGCCATGATCTTTGTTTAAAGAGTAGTTTAACTGCTGTTTAGAAACACAGCAAGGAGCAAGCAAGGCTCTGGTCCTGCAAGGACTTGAGTAGTTTGCTGGGAGACTCGGTGAGATTATTCACATGCTTGAATCTTTAATAGAAGAGGGCTTTTTGACCCCTACTGAAACTGCTGTCGAGCTTCCCAGGTTAAGCATGCTGGAAAAAACACACATTTTTCCTCTGCCTTTTCAGTTGATATGTTGTGACTGCAGCCTTAAAGGCAGTCAGTGTGGCCTTTAAGTGGATTTGTTCCTTTTAGAGAGAAATCTTTTTCAACTCAAATAGCCAACAGAATTGTGTAAATTGGTAGGGAGCATGTGATTATGCAGTCAAAGCCCTGTGAATTCAACTCTGCCTGGGTTTTTTTCCAGATATTTAACCTATAGGGTTTTCATGTTATGTTAAAAAGTGTAATTACTTCTTGTGTTTGTGCGAGAGACCTGATGAGAAAAGAGATGTTTTATTGCCTCCTGAAAGAGAAGTGATGATTTCTAGAACCTTTTCCTGGGTGGAGTAAGTGCATCAGCAGGGCTGAAAGCATGACTTGCTGTTTTGAAGCTCAGTGAAGTTCATCAGCAAAGCAACACACCGCAGAAGGAGATGGTAGCGGAGCAGTAATTTGGCAAGTGATGGTTAGAAGGCCTCACATCCAGTTTGCAGCACTGCGGGTCTCTCGACTTCTCGATTAACATCAGTGAAGTCCCGCAGAAGCTGGAGGCTAAGGAAGCGCCTCTGCCATCCGTTTTCAGTTGTGCTGCTGCCACCGTTCTGTCTGGCCCAGTTTTAAACATCCTGAGCAATAGGACTTCCCTGGAGAGGTTTCTATAATAGTAGCATTTGTTTCCTCGGAGTTAGACTTGTCTCCAGGGTGCAGTCATGGAGCTGCTTGTGTGCTGAGAAGATCTTTTGGTCGTAAGAGAAAGAATCTTTTCCTGCCTTTCCAGCTGGGACTCTCACTAGAGCCTCACAGCACAAGTGGCTCTGATGTGTTCCTGTTGGACGGGGGAGTAACGGGAAAATGTGGTCGCGTGCACTAACACTTCCACTGGCCTGCCCTGCAAATGGAGAGACCGAGGAAAATAAATCTGCTCCTGGTACCTCAGTTAGTTTGATTAGAGCTCGTTGAGGAACTTTTCTGCCTGACTGCACCAAGAGCTTCTAACCAGGTTTCCAGGTCTGATTTGCTTTTGCTTCGCTGAAGTCAAATTAATGAAATACCTGGTATATTACCAGGTATTATTATACCTGGTATTATTATATGAGGTATATTAAAAGCCCGAAGTACACGTGAAGATTTGCTCATGTGTTCAGTGTGTAAAAGATGTTTTGAGGTGGTTTTGTCCTTCAAACAATTTCAAATGAGTTTCTTGCCTAAATGAAATGAATTTGTTTGTTCTGCTCTCTGAATCGTGCAGTAACAAAGCCTTCATCATAAAGAAATTCCGATAAAAGTGATTCAAAACTAATGATGTGCTTCCTTCTACTTAAAGCTGCTGATTTTTAAACTTCTCTCTATTTTCTACATACCTGCTGAAGGGATGATGTTTATACGTAACGTTAGGGCTGCAGTGAGAAGAGCACTGGCCTGCTCCTGAATTGACAGCCAAGGCAGAATGCCTCCGGAGCTTTGAGGAGGATGGTTTCTGACTCTCGTCTCGTAAACAGCCACGTACGCAGACAATGAACAACATTTATTCGCTTCTGAAGAGCAGTTTATTCTTTGTATGCTGTATGAGAGGTGGATATACTTTGCTCTTAGAATCCCAGAGCTGCTTGAACTTGGTGAAGTTTTTCAGAGGAGCTGAGCCTCCCTATAAACCTGGGGGCCGGAAGGCTGAGTGACGTGTTAGTGATGCACACCTCCGTCTTCTTGGACGTGGAGCAAAGCAATGGTGACTTCCAGAGAAAAGGGTCGCTGACCCAAGGAGACTGGAAGACCTAATGTCATGTTGTTGAAAGACACTGGCACGAGTAACGCACAAAGGTGAAACTGGAAGTCTGATGTGTGGAGTGTGTATGAGGGGTTGGGAGAGGCAGGGTGGAAGGTGGAGGTATCTCTTCTCTGAAAGGGGAGAAGAGCCAAAAAAAGGGGGGTTAACAGCTGCAAGAGGCAAGGACCGTGGCAAGAGAACTGTTTTATAGTTTGATCAAGGTTGCCTTACCTCTGTAGCAGAGCTGGAGGTATTCACCTCAGAGCTGCTGCCGAGAAAATGATACCCGTAAGAATGACAAGTCTTAGATTATACTTTATTAGATGCTTGTATATAATTTTGCTGCAATAAAACCCTGCTCTTCAAAGCAATATTTTTATCTTTCCTTACTGTTAGCCTGCAGAATAATTGAGTCAGATTCTACTCCTTCTAAGTTAAAGGACTGTCTTTATCGACACCGTTCTGCAGGTCTCTCCAGGCTTGCAAGGGGAGGGAGACCTTTCTGTGTCCTCATAAAAGCTGCTGGGAAAAAAAAGAAAAAGTTCTTTACTGGAGTCTCCTCAGTGCCTTTGAATAGGTGAAGATTTGTTCATTTTTAAGGTGAAAAGTTTTTCTAGTGCTGGTGGTGAGTGCTGGGAAAGGCTGCAGGGCCAGAATGCTGATGTGTTGTGGCTTCTCCAGATCACGCTGTGGGTTCACAGCCTGCAACCTCAGGCTCCACAGCCCGGCAGACCTCTTTTCATCTCTTCGTCCTCTAGCTTTATATCTCATGGTAGGTCATCTCACGAAGGTTATGATAGGTCTCCAACAGTGGCTGTAATGGAGCTTTGCCTATCTGAGCCATCTGAAAACCTGTTTAAAGCTTTTAAACACCTGATTTTTTTTCTCCTAAAATTAAATGTGTATTCCCTGAGCTCCCTTTTAGGTTTCAGCTGACAAATCTCGCTGTAATTCATTTGAGCACTATGGTGAGTGTATTTTCCAAGGGAATAGGAAACAGATGTGATAAATGCCGGAGCATGAGGTTTAACCTAGCATCTCTTGTTTGAAAGAAGCATTACCAGACAAAGGAGGGAAACGGTGTTTGGTTTGCGTTTAATTGATAGGTGATACACCTGGTTTTCCATAGGTCTCTTTTCAGGTTACATTGAAAACACATGGCAGAAATGCACGTTGAGATAAACTCATTTGACCTGTCCAGTTTGCAGTGGTTATGACAAATCTATGCTGATTTTGCAATAGTCAGCATATCAGAGGTGTTTCAAAGAAAATCAATCCACCACTCACAATACAAGTTAAACTCTGCGAGATAAGGAAGTGAGGGGAATCCGTCAGAGCTCGTATGGTGTGCTTGTATGATGCTTAACTGTAGCATTAATGGGCTAATTCATATGTTTAGCATAAGCGTATGCTTAAGTACTTTACTGGATTCAGGCATAAATAAATTAGGATTAAAATGTAACTACTTGACAAATACTTCTAAAGATGGAGGCCTAATTTAACCTCTCCCCAAGGTGCAAAGAAAGCTCATGAGATTCACATCATGGAGATTCTCTGCCTATCCTCTGCTGGGATTTTAAAAAGTTGAATAATAAAGCACTTGAATATTTATCTTTTCACTTGGGCTGGAAATTCCACGTGGTTTAACTGTAGAAAAGGTAGAGTGCGCACAGCCCTCGCAGCAGAATGCTGATAAGTGAAGGTGAAACTTTCTTACTCCATTACTGAGCAGAAATCAAGTCCAGCCTCTGAATGCTAAGGAAAAGCGTGGAAACAGATTAGATTCTCTCTTATTTTAAAATCATTTTACCGATTATTTGTACTAATTATTGCAAAAATTATTACTGTTGCAACATAACAAAGCATTCATGTTTGTTACGCTAAGCCTCATCAGATCTCATCTCAGGATCAAGTCACGGAGTTAGGTACTTCGTCCCGTGCTTTAGGGTTTCCCATGCGAATACCATGCTTAGCTGGTTTGGCTAAATCCTCCCTCATATCTTGAGATAAATCTACGTGATTTTCATTTAGATTTAGAGCCTTTCTTCACTGTGATATATAATCCTTTCCCATGTTTACTTGTTGATGCCTTTGCATTACTGTAACGAAACGAGCGCCAGCAAAATCAATGTGCCTCTTCATGAGAGCTGGGAATGGTTTCTGTGGGGAGCAGTCGTCACCGGCTGGTGACGAGGCGCCTACAGAGAGCATCTTGTCAGAAGTCATGGCTCTGCCATGGGTGTGCTTGTCACGGGCATGCACAGCGGCAGTCCCTGCAGCTGCGGGAGCCTGAATGCTGAAGGCAACTTTTCCACCAGCTTGTATATGGCTTATTTCTGACAGCCTGGTAGAGCTGAGGAAGGTCTGGTAGCATCACCGTCATTTTCCGTGGGGAGGGACAGGAGGCATGAAAGAGCGTGGCTGATGCAAACTCTGATCTTGTGGCCAGTTAAACAGGTTGCAAGGCCCCTTGTTACCCTACTCCTGTCTACCAAATGAGTAGCCACCCTGAGCAGAGTAAGATTACTTTCTCATTTTACATAAGGCTTTCACAAGTGATCCCCCCTAATAATTAACTAGATTAAAGGTTCTGGCTTCCTCAGGCTCCTCTTTTCCTATCTGATATGCTTTGAATTAGAAGTAACCATTATAACACGTATCAGATGCAAAAGACTAATTTCTTTCTCACTTTCTAGGTGTTGTGGGTATTTTTAGGTACCACACTTAGCAGATACAGCAAAAACTCCTTCCTGCAGGTGGATGTTTTAAGTGACCATAAAAGCCCCTGGTCATTGGGCTTTATTTCCATGGTGTTAAAAACCTTATCATGAATTCTCAGCAAGAGTAATTTGTCTGACAGTGGACAGGGATTTTCCTGCATTGGGCTTGTTTTTTGTGTTGTTGTTATTGTCCTAGATAAAAAGTTTTAGTACTTACTGAAAAAGTAGTGACATTAAAAAATGTTAATGAGCTTTGTACCCAGTTTTACTCTCATGTAGTTCCGCTGACTATGCTGGAGTTTCTCTTGATTTACCTTGTCATAAGTAAGCTCTACGTAATCAGAAATCAAATAATGCAGTCGCCCTAGGTCTCTGCTTCGTCGCTTGCTGGTGATACCGAACACGTGTCCAAGCCTACACTAGAGGCACAACACGTAGTTGCCTAGGGGAAGGAAGAGCAACAAGACCAGTCGTGTGTCTGAGCCCTGAGAGGAGCGATGGCTTTGATTAAATTCATGTCATTTTACAGGCAGGTGCAGCGCTCTGATATCCTTATGTTTATTCCACAGCTCACCTAGTTCTGTCTATGGCAGGAGGGAAAGATCTTGGAACACGTCATTGAAGACGTGAAGAAGAAAAGAAAAAGAGAGAGAGAAAACAAACCAAACGTTGAACCTGGTAGTATTAGCAGGGAGAGGGATGTAACGGCAAACTAACCGATGTGCTCCAGCTCAACAACGGAGCGATTCTCCGTGCAGGGGCAGAGCTGCAGTAAGCCCGTCTCCCAGGTGGACACCGGTTCCATTACCGTCAGTGAGATTGCTTCACTGAGGAGGATGAGCAGGATTTGGCTTTTAGAAAACTGCAGAGAATATTACTGCAGGGTTCTCAGGTTTTTCTCCTTGTTTAAATTGACTCAGCGGGCCTTGCAAAAATCCCTGTGGGTTTGAACAAAATATGATTTGCAGTTTCCTAGAGGCCAACAACTGTTTCTCCTCTAATCAGATATTGTCCTGAAGGGAGCTTTGGTCTCCCTGCGGATCAGGCAGCAGTAATCTAAAGTTACTTACGTGGGGCCAAATCCTGCTTGCTGGCGTGTTTTAAAGAGGGTTAGTAGTTTATTTTACACCTAAGTCCACAAAGGCTGTGGATGATATACAGAGTGTGGTAAGATTACATGGCAAAAGTTTCTGTCCTTGATGATATTAGTGCTTGGGCACAATTCTGACAAAGACATACGGCTGTGATTTTCCTACCTTGAACTTGAAAGAGAAGTCAGGATTTAATTTTATGTCAGCACCCGGAGGCTCTTTATTTCTTGCCTTTGCTCTTTATTGCTCCCTCACTGCAAAAACATACTCCAAACTGAAGCCTCTAATAATACTGTCTATGGAAATCACAAACGCAGGGTCACGCAGTGCTTGCTATGGGCCCCTGAAGTCCAACTTGGGCACTGCTATGAGAGCAGAGACTCTTCTGCCATTGACTCTTCTCTTCCACTCCTGTTGGCCTGGGAACGCTAGGGCACTTACTAGACTATGGAGCTTTTCTTCCAGATACATCACGAACAGAACGGTGTTTTCCAAAGGGGCTGCTGGTCTTCACCTGGCATCAGTGGAAGATCTCAGTGGTCACCGTTTCCAGTACGAGGCCTGAAGATAATACTCATGCGCCTGCTCCTGGCGATTGATATGCAAGGGCTTTGCTGGATCAATGGCAGAATTAAATTCCAGAGTCAGACTTGGTTTTCAGTTTCGTTCAGTAGATTTGGACTTACGTGAGAGGGGAGAGGCAAGCCATCAGGAGGACTTCATCCCTTCCCATTTCCTCTCTTTGTACAGGCTGGTGCTCCTGGGCCAGACGATGCAGGTGGCTCTGCTGTTTGTTTTGTGAAGTTCCTGTGGGTGTGTGCAAGCATTGCTGGAGTGCTGTGCTAGCAGTGAGGTTCCCACAGGTGTGGGTTGGATACTCTCCTTTTAGTCTCTGAATGAACCTGCATAGTTCTGAACTTTACTTCTCTTGTACGATTCTGACGGTAGATCTTAAAATCTGCCTCAGGTCAGACAGCCGAGTGTTTCATCTTTTTCAGGGGTTTGTTCTGTTCTGTGATGGTTGTATGGTGACCGATGAAATAAGCATTTGTGTTTCAGTTTGAGGGAGCTAATGGATTTCAAACTATTTGCTATTGTCTTTTTTTGCCTAATTGTTTTCTCCCTGTAACTGTATGCCTTCATTTCCAGGATTTGCTCTTACATTCCCATGTAGTTAGAGTGATGCAGATTCTGTGCATCTCCCCCAAATGACACTGTTCAGTGCCCATCAGGGATGCAGACAGAGGAGACAGAGGCTGCAAGAAGATTATTTTCATCTGCCACTCGAAATGTAATTTCTAACCTGCTTTCGGAAAAAATGACACCCCAATCTCAGAAAGTGGGTAACGTATCATTTTATGTGGCAATCACTTAAAACTGCTGGGCAGCGACTAATGAAAGAGACAAACAAGCTCTACATGAGTCAAAGTCCTGACTCTGTTTTACAGAGGCGGTTTTTGTGCAGGCTCAGATTTATAACCAATGTGCCTTTTGAAATGCTGGATTTGGTATGGTATGTGGGAAGGGTTTTGTAGGTCGGCACCACATCTAACGTTAAGGTGGTATCTAGTTTCTGTAAATACCGATTTATCTTTAAACAGGTTGACTTTAACTTGTTTTTAATTAGTAATGGCAGATGTTCAGCTGGAAGAACATCTAGGGATCATTATTCTAATAATGTCCTATTAGCTTTTAAACCTTCCTCTTAATGTAAATCTGTAATTAGAGTGCTCTGTCTATCTGCTGCATCCTACTACAAATTCTATCTGTGAGCCAATACACTGGGATGCCAAAAGGCTGCGGGGATTGTAAATTGTGTCTTATGACTCTGTGTTTTGGGTAATTGCACTCTGAGGACAAAGCAGACGAACGCAGCAGAGCTGCTGCAGCAGCCCCCACCTTCTCCCAGCCTGTAGGAAGGATATTCCCTCTGGTGGATGACGCTTAGACAGCAATGAAGACTGGAGAAGTGGAGCAGTGATTGTAGTCACTGTGTCCCGCGGGCTCAAACAGAATCCAGATGCAGAACAACCCGTTGGTTCGATGGCGGTGTGTCTGGTAGTCCTGTCCGCTTCTCCCTTGCAAGGGCAAGCCTGGTGATGGTCTGTCCCAGCAGGGCAGGGCAAGGGAATGCCCCTCCCTGGGAGGAGACCATTGGCCGCTGAGCTTGGCCAAGGATCTGTCAGATGTAAGGCTGCTTCACGTGGGTCCCTGGCTACATGACTGCAGTAACACGTGGCGGGTATCTAAGAAGGCTTTCCCTCTGCTGGAAGCTTTTGGCTTTGTGTGTATCTAGACGAAGCTTTCTCCCCTAGGTCATTGTTTCACTGCCTCGCACTGCTCTGTTCCCAACCCAGTGGCACTGACTAGGCGCTCCCTGAAAGCGGTTTTACGTGCGCACAGCTCCGCTGATTCTCACCAAGCCATTCCAGCACCAAACTGATACAAACCATCGGTGAATCACCAGGGCTGTGTGATGTGCCACGAGGTGTGTTTGTAAGCACATGCGTGTAGAATTTAGCTGGTTTAGTTGTTTTATCCTTGTAACCGGTCTCTTACCCAACCTGTTTCATTCACTGCCCTCTGGCGGCATATTCACTTTTCCTCATGTTAATCCTTCTGACAGACGGATATATCACCCATTTCATCTTGGATCCTAAAAGAGAAGTTAATGCCATTATTTGCACGTGATGTAAGCCTGATGCAAAGACCTTGTTATATGCCTACTGTAACGTCAGCAACCTTCAGACCTCTGCTGGCCCCCAGGGTTCAGGAGTAGATCCGCAGTCTACAGGCTCCCACCCTGCCAACCATAAGAGGTGCTCTTCACCAGGCACTAATCCTCTTCTCATTTTCTGTTGCAATAGAAAATGCTAGTTCTTGACATCAGATATGTGACTGTCTATATTTTTAATGTTTCCCTTGACAAAGTAGTGTCATTAAACTCCCTCAGTATTGAGTCTTAACGGTGTATCCCCTTTGAAACAAAATGACACTCTAAAAAGCTCACTCCAACTTTCCAGCCTCCTGGAGTCAAGCCTAGAGTGGCATAAATCTGCCCTGTTGCCTGTGAGAGACTTATTCCTAGTCCTGCAGTGACACAATCTTTTTGACTTACCTGCAAAGATTTCCTTCCTTGCTCTCTTCCCATCCTGCTCGCCGTATCTTTCTTTTCTCTTCCGTCAGGCACAGTGCTTAGCTACTGGTTTGAACTAAACTAAATAAATAATGCCCCAAGGTATCCACCAGACCCTCTTCTGGATCACTCTTGAAAGGTCACTTCATGCTTACATGGCATGTGGAAGTTACCAGAGCCTGCTGACCTGTTTCTCTTGTTTATCCCACAGCCTTCACGCCGGCAGTGTCTGCCGTCAGTCGTTAGATACTCTGCACAAACGGAGCCAACAGGCAGCAGACTTTATGCTGGTTTAGGACAAGAACCAGATTCCGTATCTTCCATTTCTTTTACAAGACAAAGACACTGGATTTTCCTGGAAGCCAGAAGGCCTGCTGGTAGTGATAGCTTACAAACTGCCATCCTGGTCCATGTGCTGATATGTCCAGCTTATTTCCTTCAAATCCATACCCTGCTCCCTCCCAGCGTGCCATGCAGTCTCACTGGAAGACTATCCTTTGTTTCCTCTTGCTACTTTAGGGAAGAAACTACTTGGATTCTTGTTTTAATTACCTTGTATTTCTCAGTGTTTAACATCATTCCTTCATTCAGCCTGTGCTGGAAGCATATCCTGCCTGATGTGACTAAGACGTTGACTCACTTCTTTTATGGCTTCAATAAAACTAGATCTGATGACCAGTGTCTGGATATCAACCACCAACAGCATCTGCAAAAAAAATACAGATTGTTCCTTCTCAAGGTTGTGTGTCCTGGTATAACATTCACATCATTTAAAATACCATGTGAGCACGGCCCAGTTGTAATCACAGTTTTGCTTTCTTCTTTTCTAGAGGTTATCTGCTTGGCTTTAGCGTTATCCCAAACCCACCAATTCCGAAAATTTTAAAGAGTGTTCTTTTGGCATCTGTCCCTGCAACCATTAGCACTGGTAATTGCATTCAAAGACTTAATGTAGACAATGAGCCTTGCACTGGGCCCTAGGGATTTCATAATTTTATGAATTTGCAGCTTGCCTCAATTTTGCCACTAGTCTCGTTGTAATTTGGGGACCTCTCAGCCCCTGCTGTCATCTCAGGTGAGCTGTTGCCTGTGATTCCAATGTGTCACACAGGGATGGGGAAGGGTAGACGTCTAATTTTTGTTTGCAGGTTGACCACAGCAAGTTTCTGCAATGTAAGGAAGGCTGCGACAAACATCTGCATGAGAATGTGGCCCTTGCCCTCCTGCTCATGTCTTTGCTGAGTATAAAGTGAATTTCATGCATGGGAACGTGGCATGAGAGAATCTGTTTCCTCACTCGATATCCTTGGCAGTTTCCTTGCCAGTGGCAAAATATCGGACTATTAAATGCAGCACAGGGCATGGGTAGGAAGGAGAATCAGGGACCTGGAATTGATTCCCTAGAGCCTCCGCCGTCTGCTGTACTGAGGAAAGCCCACAGTAATTCTACACATTCAGTCCAGACTCAGCGAAATGATGGGGTTTAGCCCTAAGACATCTGCAATTGCAAGTCTTCCGAGTTGAGATTGTATCACAGTATTTGATGCTGGACCCGTTCATTTATATAAGATTCTCAGTTTCATTTAGAAGAAAAAATAAACTTCTGTACTGTAGAGCAGCAAAGATCAGCTTCTATGGATGAGCTGAGGGACTAGGAAAGGCGCACTTTCCAGCAGACTAAAGAATTCGACGTTTGTTGTTTGACATCCCATGACTTCAGAATCCATCTCGTAATAGAGCCAATCTCATAATGGGAAGTTGCTTTCAGTGAATGCTAAGTTTTATTATGTAAAAAGGCCCCAAACCCAACAATGGCACTTTTAGTAGATCTGAAGCTTTCTGGGAATTCAGATGATACTCAGCAAATATTGGGAGGGAAACTGGAGACATTTGTTTTGGAGAAGCTGAACTATTTTTCTCAAGTATTCTAGCTTTGGCTTTGTCACGGTGTTTACACTCCAAAATTGAGCTGTTATTAAAAAAGTAAATTAAACAAAGAAGATAAACAAAACAATACGGTAAGATTTTTAAAAATTGGAAGGTGCAGACATTTTTATTTCACAAATTATACTCCCGTTAAGTGTATAACTCTTAATCTGGAGATCTGGCTGGCAAGCCTGTGGCCTGTTGGGGGTGAATGCTGCAGGGAAAGCTGCCCTGGAAAAATAAATTGAGGCTGGACCTTAACCACGCTGCACTGGTTTGTGCCCTTAGTACCCACAGACAAAAATCCAGCACTCCTCAGAATACGGGCTCCGCTTTCCTGAAGACAGAAGAAGCTTTTTTGGCATGCGTACAAGTGTTAGGGATTTCCGTTCCTTTGGCTTTCTCGTCTCTCCACAGAGTGCCTCACCTTCCCAGGTGTCATGAGCAGCGCGTGAAAATGCGCGTCTAAGCCTTGGTTCCAAGGAAACGTTGATGCTATATTGAATCACTGTGTCAAGCCCAGTGGCACTGACATGGAATGTGGCTCTTCTGACTGCTGCTGCGTGCTGCTTCTCTCGTGCTTTCCCGTGGGCTGTCGGCCCCTGCAGGCTTTAGCCAGGGTTCTAGTTTGAGGGGGGGGCCAGCGCAGGGAGCAGCACTGTGCCCCACTTCCCGAGCAGGTGCTCCTCGGTGTGTGCAGGAGAGAGGCCACAGCACTGCGCGCCTCTGCCAGCACACCGTGGTGGCATCCACCTTGGGCCAGCTGGTGGAAGAGAGGACATCTATGGTATTAGCTCTGTGCGTGAGAAAAGGTTTTCTTCTCCTTTTTCCATGGTTTTGAAGAGTGGAAGATCTTCGGGGCAGAGATGGTCGGTTTTCTTTTTGTGCAGTCCACAGTATGAGCTGAGGTCTTCAGGCCTCACAGTTGTGTTGACTGGTTCCATCATTTGCATTAACAAGATAATGAGTATGTTTCCAGTGCCAGTACTGGTAAGTGTTACCTTAACTGTTACTCCAGGCTTTCTGGAAACATCTGGCTCTAGCAAAAATAACCCACATACTAAACCTGTTTGGAGGAGGACATCTTTCTTTAACCGCGTTATCTCATGCAAAGTTCAGCCTCTGAGATTCCTTAAAGGAACAAAATGCCAGAGAGGAAAACAGCCTCTTGAGAGTTTGGGCGAGGAAAGAGCACCCCACTTTCTCCTGATGAAGCAAGCAATGATTCCAAGGAGATGTCTGAGAATCTGACCCCCCTAGGGAATTCTGCCTGGGAAACCTCAGGGTAGGCTGACCGCTGTCTTTCTGCAGCTCTCACAGTGTCCAAGATTCCTAAAAAAATATGGACTTTTCAGTGGAGCTGAGCAAGAATTATTAATGCCCTCAGTTCTAAGGGCAGCACTGGCTTTTGATAAGTGGTAGAGTGGTTTTAAACAATGAAAAATTAAAACAGTCCTTCAATTAAATGTGAGCAGATGCCCTGAAGTGAACCGGTGTGGCTAAGTTTACAGTTTTATTGATGATAAAGCTTGGAAATATTTGATCATTCTTATTTCATGACTCTCTCTTGCTTAATATTATCCTTCTTTATGGCTGAGGTGGTTTTAAAATCTGAGATAAATTTTTGCAGCAGCAATACATTTTCTTAAAAAAATACATCGGATCTGCAGGAACAGCTTATTTAGAGTATACTGAGCCAGAGGGGGTCTTACTCAATTTTTATTTAGAGCAAAGTTTTAGAAGATATTTAGCTGTCTATAGAGGAGACTAACAACTGAGATTTTCAGCATCACTTAGGCAACACCCCCCCAAGAATCCTTTTTGAAAACAGGCCTTTATTTCGTATGGAGACAAAAATCCCTATTAATAAAGCAGCCACAGTCTCTTTGCTCCCCTGAGGGCAGGAGCTTCTCCTACTGCAGCACCTGCAGGGAACTAGCATTGCATGGAAGTGGGACCTAAACATTTTTCAAACAAAAATGCTCGCTTTTAAAAAATACAAATATTTTACGTACCTGTTCTGTTGTAAAAACTGAAAAGGTCCCCTTTAGCAGACTTCATCCCTAACTCCTTTGAATGTCCTGTGTTAATTGAAACCCAAATATTTTTGAAGGCCTGGGCTTCTTATTTTATTTCGGTTTTAAACTCTTGTAATCTTTCTGGGTTAAGGGAAAGCAATGAGGAAAAGCCCCAGCCTGGGGGGTCCTTCTGTCACTGCATTCAGAAGAGGGAGCACATTCCTGTATCCTGGATCCTAGTATAAAGAGAGATGGGATGAAGAATTCCCAAGCGTGAGAAAATGCCCTGTTTCATTCCCCTGTGAAGTGAAGACAACTTCAAAGCCCACATGTTTGTTAATTCAGTTTTCACCAGCTCTACCGTAGACCCATTTCACTCTTCCTTCCAGCCCGGCTGCAATCCTGCCAGGTCAGTAGAGCTGTGGTGTTAAGCAGGTCCCAGCCACCCCAGTTGCCCCTGGAGTACTGTAGCCTGGCCCCGCGGTGCTGGGTGATCCCTGTCCCGGGAACGCGCCCCAGCAGCCTCTCTGTGTGCTGCAGAGCTCGCTATGTACCGCCTTGTGTCACACGTGCTGGAAATGGTTGTGTCGAGTTCATATTGCAAAGTGCATCAGGGACACGCTGGCCTCTTCACTGCCAAAGCTGGACACTGATGAGGTGACGTTTGTCTTTTCACTGGATTTGACCCTTTGCTTACCCCTGGTCCATCGTGCCATTTTCAGGAGCGTTTTCTCTTCATTTCTGTATATACTGGTTCTGCTGCACTTCTGAAGAAACCAGGCGGTAGCATCACCCCCATTGTAAATAAAGAACATGATGCAAGTACTGAAAAGCAGGAAAAGGGCAAATAATGGCTTCCTTGGAAAGGTGAAGTGTGGTTTACGTCATTACGATAAACTAATTAAAGCCGTACTCAAATCTTATCCTTTGGGCTACGCACTGACACCTGGTGATGATACGGCAAGTAGACGTTAAGTCGGTGGGAAATACAAGTCCCTGTTTGTATGAATACAGCAGAACGTGCTATGTGCCTTCCTTTGGGGTTTCTAAGGCTGACTATTAACACTCTGTGGGAAAACTATGCTCTAGTCCTTCTAGCTGACCTTTTAGAATGGCACATGGCAGCGTGGATTCAGGAAGGAAATACACAGTTCTGGACGAGAATTTAATTTTCTGGAGGCAAAGCCTGTAAAGATACTGCCTGCTAAAGGCCCACTCAGGCTTTACCTCTCTCTGAAGCTACATCACACCTCAAAATGCTCCGCACTGCTCCTTCAAACCAGGTCATCCGCAAGAGTTTCAATTTCCCTTCACCATCAGGTGAGATGATGACTGTAGAGGTCCTGGTTGAGAGCTGAAGAGATTTCCAAATCTCTTCCTTGATTTTCTGCCTCCTTTTCCCAAATCCAGTATCACAAATGTTTTAGAGGCAGTTCAAGAAGTTCCCTGCAGAAGCTGCCCCTGTGTTCTTGGGCAGCAGTTACTCATTATACTTGATTTCAGTGGATTTTGTATTGACCCAGTTTCTAATTATCTGTATGTCCGTAATGCAGCATGTGTGGCTTTGGTTCCCAAAGGGATTTTCTAATCTGGAATACAGTTGCTTATCATTTACTGGTAATAAGCTAGAAATAACTCACCTGTCTGCAAGTGTAGGAAAATAAATGAGATGAAGAATGCCAAGGAAGCCAGCCAGCAGGCTGCATTTTTGAGAATTGCAGGGAGTGTGAAACTCAGTTCTAGTCTGAGCAGAAAGAGCAACATGAGCAGTTCTCACATGCCCAGAAGTGTTGTTTTAATGGTACTGCTGATACTACTGGCTTCTTAGCCATGCCACTGCTTAGCAACTGCACATTAAAACATCCAAACCCTCCATGTTAAGTTGAAAGAGGAGACTCAGAGATGGTAACTTCAAAGTGGGAGGTATCAGGGCCTTAAGTATCATTTTGAAAACCTTACAAGAAGGACCATATGTGATACTCCAGTCATCTAGGGCCAGATAATCAACCTAGCAGCCACCTCTCACACGTAAGCTGGATTCTTAGCAGATGAGACACATCCACCTCCTTATCAGGCTGTAAAACATTTGCAGGGCTAGCCCACGGCAGCTGTAGTGCTATTGTAGTCCCTAGTGTGATGTCAGCTGGGACTCAAACTGGCTTCAGTGATGACAGACCCTGACCAGCTTTGATCCATGCCAAGCCAGGAGAATATCAACCTAGGAGAATGAGGAACTGTAATGTTGGTTCAAGGGGTTTGGCTGCTGCAGGCTTGCAGGAGAGGTTGCTTAGCTTTGAGCTGCTCCCCTAAGCGTGATGGAGTTACAGGTGAGCTGTAAATCCCTTGCTTTGTTCACTGGATGTTCTCCTAAAAGACCAAATTCTTTGGTTACCATTTGTAACAGAAACATACCATAATATCATACCCGACATGAAGAATGCCATGCTGAGAGGCTGTGTTTGGGGAATTATAGGGGAGGGGAGCATTCTTCATGTTGCTTGGGATCTCTGAAACGCTCCTCTAAGGCAAAATGAAAAAGTCAACGTGAGATGTGGAGTCTGAAATTAACTCTTAAACAAATGCATTAAAAGCATCAATCAGAATTTTTATCTTGACAGGACATTATTCAGTATAAAACTGTTGAACAAATTCAAGTAGGAGAGTTTTGTTTAAAGAAGTTCTTTCATAGATGCCTGCAGTGGAGGAATAGCTACAGCCTCTGCTAAGTGGAACAGTATGATGTTCTTGCTAGTTCTAAGAGATGATGCGTTATATATTTCGAGTTATTTTCTCGAAAGTTTTTAAAATGAAGGACTATAGATTAAAGAGGAAAAGTCTGTGGAGCTTGTCCAATGTAAAAAAAAGCAACATCTGTAAAGTGGCAGTGTGCTTCCCTCACAGCAAAGATTAATTGTCGGAAAGGGCGGTATTACCACTTACATTATGGGAAATTGGAAACGTCTGAAAACACAGTGTGAGGGGGTAGAGTGGTAAAAAACCTGCCAAATGGCAGACAGGGAAAATTTAAGGTGAAGAGGTGGTGAGCATCACGGAGTGCACACAGTGTGAACCAGCACTCTTTTCTGATGAGGAATGCACCAGCGAAATAACATGAAGAAACATCACTGCTCTGAGTCAGAATCTGAAAAAGGTTATAAGGAGAAATCTTTTCAAAATGTTTACAAAACCCTCTTGAGTTTTTACAAGCTCAGAGACACTGGTTTGTACTCATATTTTTGTGAATATCTTTGTACATAGTTTCCTAGTGTCCCATGGGGGGAACATGCCGTTCCATGTTTTTGGAATGGCAGCACTGATTTCTGTCATCAGCAGAAGAGATTTTAAAGCACCTCTCAGTGAATGAGAAGCTATACGTGTCCACTTGTTGCCACAAGGTTTTTAGCTACTAAAAATGAATCTATATGATAAGACATTCTCTGGCTTAAGCATATGGGAATTTTGCAGAAAACTGGATGAATAGAGAATTTTTAGTTCAAATTTGACCATGCTAAAGATCACCTGTGTCCATAAGTGAATGCAGCTACTCTGAGAAAAGTTCTTATCAATACAACACGTTACTACAGAGGAAACCCTGTGGTGGCTTGTGAGGAGTCAGAGGACAACTGAAGTCCCAAACCGCTCCTGTCTCAGTGATGCATTGCATGTAATTAACAGGAATGATGAGACTGGAGGCAGAATCCTCCTGAGCAGAATGTAAGGTGAAATGGTCTCTGTGTACTTATTGAATCTAATAATTTACATCTCATTGAATCCAATCAAGTTAGTAGTTTATCACATTAGGATTGCATTAAGTTGGCTGTCTCCAGCAAGGCTGAATTACCGCTGGAGGGGACCCTGCAGCTCTGTGCTTGGCCCTTTTATATTCCCCAAGCAAAAGGTCCAACTCCAGCTGGCATGAGCAGAAAGAAGAAAAGAAGCCTTTGCCTTGCCTGACGTGGCTCCCTGTCTTGCTAGTGATGGGAGAAAGCTTTGGGCCGTCAGAAGGAGATGGCTCCACACTCACATCTTGTTTACACTCAGTCACTGGGATGGTACTGAAATCAGGAGGTTTGTTTCGAATTTTCTTCCTTGCGGTTGAAGCCTGATTAAACCCTTTAAACGTGCTTTATGACAGAAGGCTTTTGTTAGTGCTTGGATGACAGCAATAGTAGCTGCATAGTGCCACTTTATCTTCAGCTATTGAGATTATGGAGTGACATTTTGAAATTCAGAACCCCGAGTTGAGCAGGTGTGATCAGAAAGAAAAAAACCCAAAGTGTCCAATTTCCAACTGATTCAGCATCGGCCCACTGGCCACAGAACTGTGCAGCAAGGGTGGAGGAGAGGAAATCGCCATGCTGAGACATGAAAGTTAGAAAATGAGGTATTTTGTGCAGCCTAGTTACAATATCCCAGACTGTACTAAAAATATTTTTGTATTTTTGTAACTAACTCTTGCTTACGAGGCAAAACTAAATTGCTTGCTCTTATTTTTATCTGTAAGTACCCAGCCCGTAAACTGGAATGAGCTTGAAGAGGAGAGGGTTCTGTGGAGATGACTTGGATACCGTATGGATTTTTATGCAGAATTTTGTCTCTGTGGTGGAACTCTGTGTTACAGTTCTGGGGAAACAGAATTGTCATTTCTGCAAAAGCCTCATATAAGCACCGGGGCCCTGCTGGTGCTGCCTGCTGTTGAGCGTGCGCAGGGCAGAGCTGAGGGCCCTGCCCGTGGAGGCAGCACCCCAAGGAGGAGGTGGTGGCCGGCCACGTTGGACGGGTGCAGCTGAGACTTGGAGCAGTGACTCTCATCTCCTGGGGTTCTTGTCGTGTTGCAAGGATTGTCTCCTCTAGTGCCCGGCCGTAGAGACCTCCCGGTGCTGTCCTGGCTTGGTCACTGCGGGTGTTCTTACTGCCTGTCCCATTGCACGCCACCCAGGGGGCTCTTCAGAGCACTTCTCCCACGCCACGTTCTGCTTTACTTGGGAAGCAGCGGGTTGAGGGGAGAGGTGTTCCCGCTGAGCTGCAACCCAAACACTTCATCCAGAGGAGAGAAAAACGAAGGAAGGAGGTGGTGGGAGAAAGCTGGTTACTGTCTATAGCTTACAGGTGTAAAGACAAATGTTTTCGCTGGAAGGAGACTCTTAAACAGCTTTTTCTCCTGGATCGCAGCTGCTGATTGCACGGTGTCGTAAAGCCTGTTGGTCTCATTCTCCATTTTCTCCCTGCTCTGCAGTTTCCCTGCTGCTTTGCAGCCCGCTCACATTCTGCTGAGCAGCGTGCAGAGAAGGGGGGTTAATATTTTTTAAAAGAGCTTGTGGGCAACTGATCTAAGATTACCAGTATCCTGCAAATTGGTTGTCATTACTTAAACATCAGATAGAGAGTTTTTGCCCTAGGGCCTGGGCCACATAAATATGGCTTTGCTGGAAAATGGTTTTATAATAATAATTTGAACGTGAGCTGAGGAGGGGGGAAGGCCTTCATCTCACCGCCCATCTCTCATTACAGTTTACCCCAGTGCAGTATATGGGGATCATCAGGAAAGACAGCTCCATTTCTATCAGAGATGTGGTGGTGTTTTTCTCGGGGCTTGTAGTAGCTGTAAACCGATCAGGTTTGTTTTGGAGTAAGCTGGAATAAAGTAGGATTCCACGGAGGCTAAATAAAAGTCCAAGTATTCCTAAATGATAATTCTGGGATTACTGGAAAGGCATTTAAATATGTTCTGCATTTTCAGAAGGGAATGCAGGTTTTTAGTAATTTCCTATTTCACTTCCGGACCTATTAAAAGTCAGTGGAGTTGCCTTTTAATCAGGACCCAACGTTCGCGTCTGCATTTAGCCCAGTGAGAGTAATTAGGCAGTGCGCTGTGCCTGACCTCATTTGCTAGAGCCCTCTGGACAACTGGACTGCCTTTCAGGTCCTGCAATCCTCAAATTAGCTTGATCTTTTTCTCAACTGCCATCTTACGTGTAGTCAAGTTACACTTTCTGTCCTTGCAGGGAGACCTTTCAAGTTTTGGAAGGGTTCACGCGTATTTTAATTCAGCCAGACGTTGGTGCAGAACCAGGGCTGCAGGGACACGTGTACACCGAAGCATGGCTGGTTTAACAAAGGTCACTTTGAACTACCACTGTGCTCCAGAAATTGTGGGATTGGTGAGCTCTGAAGGCAAACTGGAAGGGAAACTAGATTATATGTGGGCATGGTATCTTTTCTTTGCCATCATTTACATGTTTCTGAGACAGGGGCACCATTAACAGGTCCAGCTGATTTTATGTAAAGACTCATCAAGTCACTGCATTAGTCTTGCTATTTTTAAGCCTGACTTGCCATCACAATCGAGATTTAATGCACTGATGGCTGGAATCACTATCCTTAAGATTTGGCCAGTGAGCAGTTGGGCAGAAAAGACTTGAAGTCATCACTAGGTACAGAAGTTTTTACTCCGCTACTTTTGCTCTTTCACGGGGTTTATACAGCAATGAACACAACTAATTTAGTGGCTATATTCCAAATAATACAAAATACTCAAAAGTGTTGTTTCAGTGATTTCTCTTGGTGAGCAACTTGAAAACGGCTGTGTTGTTGGGAAATCCAATTTCCAAGGCCAGGAAAATACTTTAGTTTTTAAAATGGGGCATGTTTATTAAACTCATAAAAGTTAATGGAAACAACAAAAAGCCAATAAGATCTGGGGAGGAAATAACAAGGTTTCTCTCCTTAATAAGACTACCTTTGCCTGGGATGGCATTTTCTGCTCCTCTCTGCGGGGAACCAGCCGGTCCCTGGCACTGGGGTGGGAGGCTGAGTCAGTGGCGGGACTCGCAGGTAACCATCAGGACAGAATATCCCTGAATAACCTCTCAGAAGCTGTGAGCAGCTACTTATCCTCGAAGTCAGGAGTTTGCAGAGGAGCTTGGAAAAGCAGCCTCCTCCAGGAAAGCCCATGAGCCCACCTCTTTGCCAGACAGGTCCAGAACCTGGGCTTTCGGTGGGATTTTCAGCTGCCTTGGCTCTGTTCCCAGATGAATCTCTGTGGTTTTGAAGGGAATAGAGTGCAGCCAGCGTGCCCCAGCCTGGTGACTGCTCTCCTGGCCGGGCGGCGGTGGTGGGGGGAAGCAGGAGCCCAGACCCCTCCTTTGGGACCACCTCTGCAGAGATGCTCCCTGCTGTTGGCTTCACTGGAGTGCCTGGTTAAGGAAGGGATTCTCTCGATGACAGGGGGCAGACCAAAGTTTTAGCCCATTTCCAAGGCTGAAAGTGTATTTTGTGCAAGCAGACTCTATGATCCTGC
>NW_010428634.1:21159-47559 GCF_000710305.1 Buceros rhinoceros silvestris
TGCTCCTTCTGAAGCCCTTGGCCTTCGGGAAAGATTGTCAAGCACAACTCCCACATATTTTTGAACACACAGAAGAGAGAACAATTTGCTGGTTATTTACTCTACTCTGCTTGGTTTTAGGGGTTTCTTTCTAGTAGTCAGTACCTACACAAACTTGTCAAATGACCCAGAAGACAAAACACGTGGAGTGTCTCTCTGGTAGTAACGGAAATGGCAGTGGGAAGGCTCAAGCAACCGGACCAGGGCCAGGTTACATTACCGAAACAAGAACTGCTGTAAAGCAGGGAAGGGGCTCTTATTTCTCTGCAGAGTAAACATTAGTCTGAATTACAAGGAGGATCCCCATCTTCTCTTAGGCATAGAAGACATCGTTAACCATTTGGATCCTGAGAAGCGAAGAAAGAGATGCATTTAACGATTCTGCATTGGAGCTGTAGAAGATTAATAGATTCCTTGGAAGTAGCTGGCATTTGGATTAGAGCACCCTTCAACAAAGAGCCAGCTGTGAGCCCGTTTCTCTGTAGGGCTATTCTCATTGCCAGGTGCCTGCCCTGGCCGAGAAAGCAGTGACTGCTGGGCTGCCAGTCAGGCCGGCCGGCGAGATGCTGAGCAAGCCCCAGTTGTTAGGAGAATGTGCGGCTTTATTCCTTTTCAATTAACGTCATCATGTATAAATCTGCTGTGGGACGCCAGTGATAAAGAAATCTGACGTGCGCCACTCCAGTGCAATAAATCTTCGGGCTCTGGCTGTGGGGATGCCAAAGCCACTCATCAGCTTGTTATTCCTGAGCCCATCAATTGTGTGGCAGTTGTTGCTGCAGTCTGAACACCATTGTTCTGTGCAGAGGCTGAGCTCTGCTCGGGCAACTGAAAAGAAAAACCTTTAAGTGTGGAGCTCGGATTTTGCTTTTCTACACATTCTCCATTTTCTATAACAGAACATGTCCCCATAATCATTTTAAGAGCCTGTAATTCACTGTTGATAATTTTAGATTTCGGTTTTCAACACGTGCTTGTGATCTATGTGCAGAGCACATGTATGTGTGGGAGACTTTATGGATGCAACCAGACCTCTTTGCAGCCTAAAACATTAATTTCTAATGTGTTGGTTTTGCACCAGCGTTTCTGGGTTTGGGGTGAATCCAAGCAAAATGGACTCGGGTCTCTCTGTTCTCTATGTGTTTCTGTAGAACCTATAACACAAAGACTTTTTTCATGGCTGGGGCTCCTGAGTATGCCCAGGCTACAGGTAAGAACAATTTGAATTAATCTACTTACACACCAAGTTGTGGTTTTTAGCACTGAAGTCTCTTAGCCTTGGGTTCAAAGAAGTCCCCTTCTCAGAAGCTTTCTGACATAAGAGAAGTTGAACATTATATTTCTTTAAATAAATCGTGTCATTTTGCCTGAGATCTCAGTATTCTGTCCAGCTCGTGTCAGGTTTAATCCAGCACATCAGGCTGGCTGACCAAAGTGTTTGCAAAAGCCGTGCAGTTCCTAGTGATGGACTATTTGGGGCTTATTCTCATCAGAAGGTTTTTTTATCATTATTCTTAAAAGTAGAAGCCTGTCACAGATAATGTATGTAGTGTCTGGCATGAGCTAACCACCGGCTGCTGGCCGGGTGGCTGTTCTGCTGCCTACAGTGCTTTGTACCTGAATATTCTAGTGGGATGAGAACTGTGTAATGCTAACTGTAGTAATCATGGGCTGCCTGCACAACCCTGTATATATGTCCCAGAAAACCGCTCCCTTTGGTACTCATTTGTTCTTTAAGCACCTTATATTATACAGGCTAGAGTAATACTGCAATTTAATACTAGAAAAATTAGGATGAAATGCAAAAAAAAAAAATCAAATGCGTAGAATTGTACATAAATTATATTGCTCCATTTTTCAGAACCACCTGTATTTCTTGAAGAGAAGATGAGGGGCGGTAGGAGTAGAAATTTCCTTCCCAACCAGTCCTTATAATTATTTATATCACATCATGACAGCAGTTCCACTAAGGGATGCTGTCTTTATGGCGGTTGTATAGTGGCATGAAATATGATGTACCACGGCAGGAGAGCTGTGACAATGTATTATAGTACCTGCAGAGCTAGGGAAGTGAACTGGGGTTTCGGAAGCTTGTGAAAATGGTGTGGAAGGGAAAAGACCCAGGAAAAAATGATTTTAGAAGAAGTGTGTTTTTTGCATTTCTCTACTGGCTCTTTATATTTTTCCAAAACACGGTGATTGCTCAAAATTTCGACCAATTCCGTGGCTGGGCTTGCAACTCCAAAATGTTCAGTGCAATTTGTAATTACAGTGTTGGATCTGTACCTTTTACTTCTCCATTAGCAATAAAAGTGAAAAAAACTGGAGATTCTCTCTTAAAACTTGACAAGATTCGAGCAGTTGCAGGGAAGGAGTTTTGCTGAAATCGCCCGTTGCTGTTTCTATATAAGCCTCATTAGGTTTCAGAAAACATTTCTATATGTAACGGGAAAAAGTTAGAGGATTTTTGAGTGAGGGTGTATGATTGTAACATAATCAGATACCTATGATTATGTTTAGGTTCCATACTTGCATTACATGTTGTTTTTTTGTGTTGATGAGACAACTGAACAACTGGATAGCAAGTTATTGGTTCTGAGCATGTTTCCCTTCTCCCATGTATCAGCGAATAATCTTTCTTTTTCCTTCTATAAAGTCCAAAGTAAATATGATTGAACAATTCATATAATACATTTGCACACAGAACTGAATCTGCTCAAGGTCATGATGCACAAGCAATGCAAGATCAGGCTCATAAACTTTCTCAAATTTTCTGCTACTTTCTGCATGTATTTAGCCCATTTAACTTGGCATCCACATTAAAAGCTAAATGCTCCAGAAGCTACCATCACTATGCAGTGTGTCAGAAGACTGGGGTTGTTAATGCTCTTGCCGTATTGAGATAAAATTAAGCCAACACAGAATTTTCCAATTTTTGTTTAATTACCCGAGTCATTTTTTAATAAATTAGGAAGTTGTTTCACTTCTTGTAAACATGGCTATTTTCACGGAGCTCCTTTTAACTCAAGGAAACCTGTCAAACCATCTTTCTTGTTGAATTTTGGGTGTCACTTTTTATAACTATCAAGATGATGGAATTTAAATTGGTGATTAAAAGTGACGCCCTTAAGGATCTCATTTGCTTCTAAGAAACCTGAAAATACAAGTGGTTCAATTCAGACCTGCCAGTTAAGACAAAGTCATTACAGTTTCTGGAAATGTGAGAGACACCACTAGTGAGAATAACCCATCTGCTCTCTGGTATCGTGGAGGTGGGCTTAGGTCTTTGGAAATGCCCTGAAAACTCTCTCTTTTTAAGGTACTCAGCAGGGAGGAGAGGGAACGAAAGAGCAGACACCATATCGGACACATTTCATTTCCATTCTTATTTTTGCTTGTTTCCAGTTGCTATTTATTCTCAGCTATTATAATGATTCTGTACTTAATAAACACATAGCTAATCAAATAAACAGAGATAAATAAAATATTGATGTTATCTGGACATGCTGTGCTCCTGCGGCAATAAAGGAAACTATTTATACTGCTCTGAATAACAGCGTAAATTATATATCAAATACTTACACCCTGTGACTGCGGGAAATAATAGGATGAAACTGTAACCAAAACAAAGCAGCTGTGCGGAGGAAGTAGCCTTACTAGCTTTAGCGGCATTAACCGTGAGCTTAAAGAAAAGGTTCAGGTTTTGTTGATGCCAACTATGCAGGTAATATTTGTTGCCTGGGCTGCATCTGATCGCGCTGCTGATGAGAGCCTGTGGTTCGAGTGCTACACTGGCTAACAGACTTAAAGCGGGAGTTTGGTCCAGGAATTTTGATTCAACCTTCTCCAGATTTCTAGAAAATTTGAAAAGAGCGTGTTAGTTTTACATTTGAGAGGCAGAGATTTCACTAACAATTCTGTTGGGTGAGTTTGTTTTTTTTTTTAAACATGGATAAGATCTTTTAAAAGAATTGATTGTGTTTTGGCAATATTTTAATGCAAAATTTCTTGTATTTGGTTGGACCACTCGCAGATTTTAGATGAAGGTAAGCTTCAGAGCCTTGCCAAAGTAGCACATTGCTGATTTTTCATCCTTGTCCTTAAGTGACCAGCTCTCTAAAATGCCTGAGAGAAAAGACGGGAGTTATAGCGTGCCAAGAAAATCTGGCAGAAAAAGGAGGAAAGCATTCTCCATAGGTGAAGTGTTTTCACTGGTAATTCCTTATCACTGAATATTCTCGGTTACATTAAAGCAACTCCCACGTGGATCTCAGCTGCAGTGATGTAGGTGTGCTCTGGTGGCTCCCAAAACTGAATCCTACTGCTGACTTCCTTGAGCTGGTCTGGAGGAGGGGGCATCTCTCCGCTACCCGGGTCCCGAACCATCATCAGTTCAGAGTGTTAGGGTGACTGTTACCTGCACATGGGAAGGATCTGGCACCTCAGTTTCTCTAACATTTGCACTAATCTGTACTCCATCCTTACAACCAGCATTCGGTAACTGATAAATAATGATCCCGTCTGCAAGATGCCAAAGGAACTGAGAAGCCTGAAAGAGTGGAGCTCTTTGAAGTGGTAACCTAGATGCTCATTAAATGCCCGTGTTGGGTTTTCATCCTTCCTCTGGACCCCTGTCTGCAACTGCTCAATTGTTTCTGTTTCTTCCAGACATGCTACTTCATTATGATGCCTCCTAGATTAGACAGCAGAGCAATGATAAATGTAATTGTTTAATCATTGATGAGGTTAGGCTAACCTAGACATGAATTCAGTTCTGTAATTCTGAATATAATATTTTGACTTTCAACTGAGAACAGAGCTGGTCCAAAGCTCGGGCAAAGGAGGCAGCAGCCAGGCCTGGCAGGGTGCAGAGAACACCTCTCCTCGCCCAGGGCTGCAGGGAGAGGGCCATAGGGAGGGCTGGGAAGAGTTCAGCCCTGCTCCAGGATCCCACAGCCCTCTGCCAGGGGAGGAAGGAGGAGTAGGAGGCTCTCACCAGTAGTGCTAGTGCTGGCTTCACCCTTTTCCTCGTCATCCCTGGCAGCAGGAACAGAAATCTTTGGGGTTTTGTTCCCTCCAGACTGTGTCCTTTCCTACAGCCTCATCTCAGACTGTGCCAGCAGACAGCGCCTGGCTGGGGGTAGGACTATGACAGTGCAAAATGTCCCATGCACAGGACAGTGGGGAAGGAAGAGAGGATCTGGAAACAGGGAAGGGCTATGCCTCACTCATTTCCAAACCCTTCAGCAGCCCCCCTCAAAAGTCCCAGTCACCCCTTCCAGCCCTCCTCTCCCAACAGCTTCCTAAACCCTCTTAGCACCCCCCTTCCCTTTCTCGCCACTGACACTCGCTTCCCTTGCGAGTCACTTCCCCACGGTCACATCCCGAATTCTCTCCAACCAGACTCTGAAAATCGGGGCTCTCCCAGTGAGACATCTCACCCCAACCATCCCGCCGTTCTCTCTGCCACCAATGCCAAACTGAATTTTGCTTCCGTTGCTGGGACATTTGGAGGTGGCATTGAGTGCGATGCCCAGTGGTGAGTGCTGTGGTGATGAGAGATTGCTGGGACAGAAGTTCCAAATGAAGTCCATCCTCCAGAGCAACCAGATGTGAGTGACACTGCAGTGTCACTGTGTTTAGATTACAACACTTACCCAAGCAAATCAGTAACACCTGGTGGGGGACGATACCCTAGTGTGGATACCAATAAGTAACCTGGTGGCATTGTAAATGAGCCAAAGACATCTGCATATATCAGCATAACAACGTAGATTTACATAGAATTACATGAATTTATTGATTCAATTCTTAAGAGCCTCCTGTATTCTGCTCCCCATTTTTCTTGCTTCTTGTACATACTCATGCTTGAGTTTGCTTTCCTGTGAAGGAAAAATAAGAAAAGATGAACCTGCAGGTATTATGATTGTTTAGAGCTCTCATATACCTTTGCAAAGAAAAAACTAGTGATTAGAAAGCCTAGCTACAGAGCAACGTTATCTGCAGCATCTAAGATGCTTTTCCAACATGTAGTAAGTGCCGAGCGTAGCCCCCCTCCAGCTGTTCCCCTGGCATTCACGAACTGACACAAAGCTAGGAATCTGTCCAGGCTAAAATCCAGCGTAGACAGCCTTGCTGATTTACAGTGCTGCTTTTGAAATAATTGAGTAATGTGCTGGGACATTTTTCTCTGGAGCCTTTTATTCAGCAGTTTCACAACCGTAAGTAGGTGCAGTGAGTTGATGCATCAGCTTGTACAGCTCAGAACAGCTCCACTGAAGTCAGTGAAATAATTGCGGTATTAGAGTGTATTTGTGGGAATTAATTCTTGAATCATTCTATGCAGATCTAAGTGTAAGTTAAGGGTCTTCATGTACAGTGAAAATACTCTGAGGTTGGTAGGTTAGCACTTACCTAGTTACAGAGATTCTTGTAGGCATATTGATGTGTCTTTGTATTGATATATTTACCTTTCCAGTTGGATGGGTGGTGTTAGTTGGATACTAAACATTATTCCAGGAGATCAAGAGGTAAATTGTGTTATCAGATCTTCAAGAGAATGAGTAAACCAACCTGTAAACATGGATCTATTCTTCTACCACTAGCTAAGAATGGAGTCTAACAGGAAAACCAATCTAGAACCCCAGTGTGCAACGATGTGAACTGTGGTGAGGTGCTGGGTTAAGGTAGCACCAGAGATTGAATTCAAGATTGCTCGATGCTATACAACAAAGGCAGCTGTGGTTTTGGAGTTACCTGTATCTGTAGCTCTCAGATAAAGTTGTATACACAGTATTAAGAAAAAAATGAGAATCACTTTTCAAGCAGAACTCTTAGATATATACTAATTGGTGGGATTTATGGGCTGTAGCTTACCCCCCGGGTAAGTGGACTGCAGGTGGTGTTACGGTGAAGGCTGCACGGTGTGCTGTCCCAGTCAGGATCCCAGCTGTATCGGGGTTGTTCCTATTCCTATCAGTACCAGTTATGAAGACCCTTGCAAATTTGAACTCACTTGTCCTTGCATCACCCCTGCAGTAATACTCTATCCATTTGACAGATGGGAAGCTGAAACGCAGAGAAACTAGGCGACTGTCTCTAGCCTCATCCTCAATCAACGGGTATCGAATTAGCTTAATGTTCATCCGAGTGCTCAGATTTGTCTAGAGAAAGTGTGAACATCATCAGATAATGTTATTCACTTGTCATTATGGTCAAAACGACTAGATAGCATAAAGATATTCTGCTGCTTGTCCTGAGAGCCAAGTCACTCAAGTTGTGTGGTTCAATGGTAAAGTTTCACCCTACAAGTGGTTGGGTCGCAATCGGGTTCACGTCCCCAGCTTTCAGCTGAGGACATTATCTGCTATCTCTGCTCTCCCCATTAGGTGCTATTAACATAGTTTAGTATAAGTATACTACGACTCTCTTTTGAAAGACGGGTGCTGTTTTCTGTAAAACAGCAGGCAGGCTCCCCAGGTCTTACAACAGAGAGATAAGTAAACGCGGTCACTCCCAGAAGGTCACCTCTGGTGAATGTATGACTTCGCTGGCTGGGACAAGGAGTAGTGTGTGTACTAATAAAAGGAAGAATGAAATGAAAAGGAAAAACCCATTTTCAAATCAGAGATTCTGGCTACAAAGCAATTATTCTAAATGCTTATAGAAAAGTAACTCCTTACAGGCTATTCTTTTTTGCAGAACTTTGGACTATAGAGGCACTGCACACTGCCATGGCCCTGCGCTGCTAAAGAAAATAAATGTTAGCTAAACTCATTCTAATTAGGTAATTAGTTAAGCTCCTTCTCTGAGCACATGGGCCCTAGCATCTCAGACACATCAAAAAGCACCTGAAAATACCTACGGCTGCTTTCAACACCGACAAACTGCTTTTGGAAATGCTTAGATGGGTAGTGATTTCCTTTCACCTCTCATTATCCTCCGGACTTTCCCAAGGGTGACATTTTGAACACTGGACATCACAAATGATGGATCAGGTTGTGTTTGGGTTAGACTATAAGCTTTTAGAGACTTAATGAAGTTTGTGGAGCTGCCTGTAATACTGCATGTTCTGCCTGTAGATTTATTACCAGGCTCTTTTTACAACGACAGCTATGCTATTTGCACGTTCCGCTGAAGAGAGAACAGGCAAATCCCCTCTTCAGCAGCGAGAGCGGTTTGTTCCTCTGCTAGGGCTACCTCTCACTAAGCCGTATTTTGTTGTTGAGCTTATACCTGCAAATGGGAGAGTTTAGGTGAGGGGGGGAAAGGGAACAATGAATATTTAAGAAACAGCCACAGCAGAGGATGAGACCAAAATCCATCCAGAACTTACTAGGGAGCAGGCTGAAACCGATTTGCCTGTGTGTAGGCAGTCGGATGGCTGCTGGAAAGAGAGGCATTTGCTTAGGCTGGCCGCAGTAAGATTGATTGTTTTTCGTTGTTTCCACTACTGCATTTAAACCAGGTTATTGTTCTTTTTATTTCTGCTTTGAGTCCTCTAAAATGCCAGATGTCGTGGTTCCGAATGGGAAAATGCTGGGAAGGACAAACCCAACCTGACATATCTGTATAGCTGAGACCAGGGTAGCAAGAGTCATAGGTAAAGGCTAATTAAGAGATTGGAGGGGGTAAGGGTATTGCTATCCTCAAAATGTGGACTATGACTGTCTTTTTTAGAGAGTATTTTAGGACTTGTTCTGGCCGAGGGCTCTGTTCTTTGATATCTGTGCACATTACCATTTCTTCGTAGAGCTGTATGCTCGATGATGCCTTCGACTACATCAAGGCATGCCCTACAGCAGATTTGTGATCCCAGTGAAATGAGTGGAAGGCAACATAACCTACTCGTCTCTCTCTTGATGGGTCATTTTAAATAAAAATTTTAAGTTAAATTCTGATAAGGCCCCTTCTCAATGCTACCTGATGGCTCTGACATCTGAACTCCTTGGTCAGAATAGTGCAGGTGCAGAAGTCTATTTCTCACTGCTCGTCTTGTATTTCCCTGCAATTAGACTCTCCCCAGGAGCCATCCAGGACAGACAGGTCTCAGTTTCCCTTGTGTAGGAATATTTTATGTTCTCAATTAGGCCCTTGGTGTGGTGAAAAGTTTGTATCCCGTTTTGGAGTATAGTGAATAGACTGTGCAGTAGCCTATTGAAGGAAGAGGAATTGGTGTCTTTCCTTAACTTCACCACTGGAGTGTTACCTGCACTGCTTGATGTCTGAAGCCACATCCAGTGTAATTCTCCACGTTCACTGTATCTCCTGAATTCAGCTGCCTTCTTTCTAATCTGTTGCTGTATCGCTTGCCTTTACCCCTGTAACCAGTGTAACGAGTATTGAGTAACAGCGTGCACAGGCCCATGGGTAGCTGGTGTAGGATGGATGAGTGGGCTGTGTTTACACTGTTGCTCTTGCTGGGTTTCAAATGACTGTGAAACTCCAGCACGCCAGGAGCATCACTTCAGTGCTGCAAGCTGTCCCCTGGGAGGCTGTGGGATATCACAGCTCTCTGCTGGCTCTGCGGGAGGGGGCCATGTACTGCTCGGTATCTGACTGAAATGACTGCTTTCTGGATTGTGTTCTGGAAGTTAGAGTGAGATTCAAATCTGCCAAGCAAGTTTGAATATGTCCTGGAGGAGTCCCTCTCTCCGGAGAAAACCCCTAGTGAAGAGCAGAAGGGAGAAGTAACTTCACCCTCAGCCTTTACTAGGGCCGGAGCATTTTGTACTTCTCGGGTGTCAGTCTAATACATACGATAAGCGTGAGGAGGCTGTGCTGCTGAGATTGGAGAATCTTTTAACTCTGGGATTCTTGGACGGAAGAAATAAAGATTAATACTAAGATGTGAAGTACAGGATTTGAATGAATACCACAAACACTCACTAACCTGGCAATGAAATCCAACAAAGCAGAGAGCAATATATACCCTCAAATTAAAAAAGACAGAGCATTTCCACAAAGAGTGTCAATCTGATCACTGATTGTAATTATTTTGCCAAGTCATGTTTAAAGAACGTGAACGAACCCACGACAGAGTAGCTGAAGAATTTTCAAAGGGAATAAGGAGTGCTGCAGACGTCTCTTGTAATTGTTGTTACGTATTCAGCTTCAGTTTCTCTGTATTGAGACATGTATAAAGCTCTGAAAGGGCTGCAGTAACATCTGGATGGTGTTTCGGTGGCATAATGAGCTGGTAAATAACGTTATTGAAAGTGAGGAATGATGCTCTGCATATCTTTTTTTCTGTGTTTTCACTCAAGAAGTAGTTTTCAAACAGTGTTAAAACGAGGCTGTCTGGTTAATGATCCATCCAGATGCTTGTCTCAGCTTTGCAATGGGGTTCTCAAGGGTAAAATTCATTAATAACAAGTATTTTTTCTTCTGAGATTCCTAAACTAAAGTCTGACTGATCTGGTGGAATCCTAAATCCTAAGCAAGAGCACTGCTACCCTTCAAAGAGATTTTATAGCCTTGTTGATATGTTACTAGCTCTAAGGGAGACTTTCCAAGCTAGAAATACCTGAGAAACAAAAAACTGTAAGCATCCACTTCATGTGAAGCTGTCTGGTACTAGTGAGAAGATGACAAGATCAGTCATCGCTGTCCCAGTGTTTGAAATGAAAGGTGGGGAATTCCAACGAGCACCTATCCTGACTTCTATAGCCAGTGCTCCAATGGTATAAACCAGTTCTTTCCAGTGCAGTCAGCAGAGTCGTACCAGTTACAGTAGGTAAGAGCTGGGTCCCCTTCTTCACCAGGCTGTACATGTCAGATCTGACTTGCAGAAATCGAAAATATGGAGCACTGTTGTGATGCACTGCATGATCTTCAGCTTTTAGTCTGTTTAATCAAGCAGAAATAATTCAAACTGGCTAATTCTGACAGCTTCACTGTTCCTTTCTTGGAGAGAGTGGTGACTTTCTCAGAGATCCCTGTACTAATGAATTTTTTGCAGTACGACTGAAGGGGGAAAAAACAAATGACAGTGAGTTTGTTATTTGCACGCATTTTCCTATCACATAACATGAAGCTAATCCCAGCTGTTCACATAAAGGTACACTCTTGTCTGCAAGTACTTCACAGCATCATTTTATTAGCATTCTGTTGAGAGACATTTCCTACATAATCCAGGACTACTTTATAGTTACTGACAGTGGAAGGGCTTTAAAAAAACAAACAAACCCACCCCCACCTCCCCCAAACTAGTTACAGGAACAGTACCATGATCTATTTAGTAAGCAGTGAGTTAAATCAAGTCTTGAATAAAATAAGCTCCACAGGCTCAAGTTAATTTCTTCTGTCTGGATTTTCTTCTATTCATTATACTGCTGCAATACAAAGGCCACTGTTCCTCCCTCTTACAGATAAGATAGACCTTGACTCTGATGTAATTCTTCTTCTGCCCTAGCTCAACCACTGAGAGCCAAACCCCACAACTGAGATCCTCCAAATACAGCTTTGAATAATTTATTTTTCTCTTAATTTTTAGCCTCCTTGAAGATGCTGCTACAGAGGCAAGGGGAAGAGTGACTCTTTCAGGTACTGCAAAGCAGGGGCATAGCCAGTGCCCGAACAGGCAAAACTTTACAGGACGTGCCTTTGAAGGGAGCTGTGCTTGCGGTATTCACGGGGACCTTTGGTTAAGACAGAGCCACAAAAAACCGTCCTAACTGATGGTGCTGTGACCGAGCTTTTAAAGGGGAAGGGGACGCGGGGGGGTATGGAGAGCTTTCCAGCGTGAACGAGCAGCAACATCCCTTGGTTTCTTTCGACCCAGACAGTCCCACAAGAAACTCATTTTTAACAAGTATATTTCCTATCCTAGAGAGCTGATCAAAAAGTTTCTAAATATGGGTGTTGAGGTTGTATATTCTGATTCAAATGCAGAAGCAGATACAATCAGTGGAAACTCAAGGTGTACATCATTAGGGAGCCAATCAGGTAGATTTTATGCAAACATAATTAGGGCTTGCATGATTCAGTGCAAGCTGGTGCTTTTGCTATCTCCTTCCCACATTTATCAGAACTCACTTCTATACAGCTGAGCACATACCACATACCCAGGCATGAAAACATCGACTTTCTTTGTAAAAAGTCACTTTTTGGCACGTTGGCTTCAAAAGCCATGATTATGCATTGATAGCGTCGATGTGTGTAGTCAGGTGGCTGGCTTTGTGGGCAGGGAGGAACTTCTGCTCAGAGCCTGGTAAAGCCAGGGTTATCATACAGGTCAGGTGCAAAATGAAGGTTTAAGGTCCTCCAGGAAGCATTGATGTAGATGAGCAAGTCTTCACAATTTCAATACACACCTCGTTCATCATTCTTCCAGACACATATTTCCTGGTAGATCAATAGGTTTTGTCTTGTTTGAGCTGGTTGTATTGCCTGGCGGGTGTTTGCGTTGATGTACATTGCCTATGTTAACCAGGAGACGGGAAAATCCTTGTAATTCTGAAGAGGACGGGGCAAGAGAAACCATTGATCTTTCTGGTTCTTCCACTGAAGTCCTACAGCCTTGGAAACAAGTTACCGGCCTGAGCTCAGCAGCCTGTTTGGTGCTCCTAGAGGCTCAGAGTTGCACCAGTATTTCATTTCAGAGAGCAAACCAGATTTGAGAGGGTCTGTATCACACTAACAGCAACAACAGAGCAGGCGGTGTTAGCGGGGTGTTATCTGGTTTCAGGTGCCAGATCTGCTTGTGGCTTAACTGGGGAATTTAAGGCAAATAACTTAAGCTTTGGGCACTTTGGGCCTGTCTTGGGAACGGTGGCTGAAGTGATGTTTGCTGCTTTGCGTGGAGGGGTATTCAGAAAAAGTGGTTTTAAAGTTATCTTCTCACAACTTAAACAAAGCCCTTGTCGAATTATAAAAATGCGCTTAAAACTGAAGACGCCACTGGAGGAGGTAACGGATCAGGAAGCAGGATTTGCATACTCTTGTGAAGTGTTTTGCAGACTATTTTGCAAGGCAGAGGTGGGATGGCAGAAAGCCCGGGGTAACCTCCCATCAGACTGGGGTCTGGGTAACCTGTTCTGAGCACAGCAGTCTTAAACCTTCATGTGGCAGCTTTCAGTGAGGGATGACGTAAATAGACTGCACCAGACGTAAATTAGATTTTAAGAATATAAAATATTCTAACTTTATTTAACTGATGTTTTGAAATATGGCATTCCTTATAAAGGAAGACTCTTAAGACTCTAGTGGGTGCATGTTGAAACTCAGTTAACTTTTGCTTTTTTTTTTTTTGCAGAGTATCATCGGTATAGTATGATATTACCTATACAGAGTGTGCTTGGGCTTAGTATTTCCCATTGCCGAATTCTCAGGTTTTATTTTCAATAGCAGGGAAACTTCATCAAAATTATTTACAGCTTGTACAATATGAGTCTTAAAATTGTAATGCTTCAAGAAACTAAGAGATAAGTGACACGATGAATGAATGAAGGCAGCTAGAATGGTTATACAGCTCCGTAGAACTAGGTCTTTGTAGAGACGGTTGAGAACCATGGCTGAGGTAAAGCCATTCATTTATTCTGGCGTTTATATGGCAAGACTGAGAAGAGACAATGAGATCATGAAATGCGCTTTTTTACAGTCTGTTTCTCTGACTCTCGTTTAAGGTCAACGAGATCTTACATCCCTCGGCACTGACAGTGGCTTGTGAGCCCTGCTGAAACATCTTTCAACACGACAGAGTTGGTGCCAGCAATGGCAGCTAAGGGTTGGAGTGAAACAAGGCTGGATGAACCCTGGGCATGCAGATGTGCCCCAGGTGTTAGCATCTCTGTCCCACAAGATGGATGTAGTGTCAGAGACTACAGGGACTTTTGCTCCAAGCTGCAGGTTTAGCAGTGGGAGGCAGTATACCTGAGCACTTTCGCAGCTCATCATCGTTTAATGGTTGACCACAGTGTCCAGTCTGAAGAGCTGACATGATTCTCAACTGCATCAATTAAAATATTCGTGGTTGATGATGGGGAGTGTTTATACTATAGCACAAGACCTTGGCAAGTTTTCATTTAGAATAACTGCAAACACAAGGAAAACTATAAATTTAGCTTGAATTTAAAAGCATCAATGTTTTAAATAAACTAAGACGTCAAATTTATTAGGCTTTTCAAGGACAAGGTCCATTCACAGTCAGTGGGGTTCTGTCCAAAAATCCACACTTCTCATTTCCTACAGAACATTCCTCGGCTCCAGTGAATTAGCCTCTAATTAAAGGTCAAGCTTTTAAAAACTAAACATACTTAGGAAAATAAAAAAAGGCAACCTACGGTAAGTCATCTTGAAAGACAAACCTGGGGGAAAAAATAAATGTTTCCCTCTGTACAGAAAATATTACAGCAATTTATTTTTTTATGTCATGGTGAACCTCTAGGAAGCGTGTAAAGCAAGGAAAAATAATGGTGATGCCAGATATTAAGTTGAGAATTGTAGCACTTCATTTATTAGACAGCAGAAGTCAAAATGTCCCAAAATGTCTATTTTGTTTGGAGTCAAATGGCTTAAAACAATCCCTGTAATGGTTTATTGCACTGGTAAACATTTGGGGAAGCTCTGTATGGAGAAATTTATAAGGAAATTAGTTAAATTAAATTTTGTGTAAAGAACACAGCTTTAGAGACGTGCAGAGACTCTTTAGAGCCTCTACGCACTGTGGGATTTTAATAAATATGAACAACAGATTTTTTTTATTATTATTTCCACTTAACACTCAGAACCTGATTATTACCTTGCTACTACGGAAAAGCTCTGAAAATGGGAGGCCCGCCATTTCAGGCAAGCAGAACAGACCAGAGTCCCCTTTCCCTAGCGCTGGATTACCAGGGAGTAACACAGGATGGCTGACCCCATACAGCATGTCCTCGGGTCTCTCCCTGCCTGTCGGTTTAGGATTGTTTACAACTGTTTTGTACATCTTTCAAGGCAGAATTGAGCACAAAGCTCCATCGACAAATTCTGCGTTTGCCTGCACACAGAAATTTGCCTGCACGGGAAATTCGCAGTTTTGCATATATGTATGTGAATGCTCCTGGGGTGAATGTCACATATGTTATGTGAAATATTTAGACTGTTTATCTGTCGGGTCAGGATGAACCAATAGTTACACGATATCACACCTAGTATGAAACAGGCTGTAAAACCTCGTTTACTGTGAAGGGAAATATTCTTCTGTGCTGCTTAAGAGAGTACAGTTTGTGTGCCAGTGACAGTGTGTTTTCTGCGTTCATAATGGTCTCAACTTGTGCATGAGTCCAGCGGTTTGAGCCCCAGGACCATTACCAGCCTCAAGTCAAGAAAATGTACTGGAGAAAGTTCCCTATTCTCAGGCCTAATCGTCAACTGGGGCAGATTCAACAAAAATACCATTAAAAAGTCATTTTACATCAAGAGCTGTAAAAAAAATCTATTTACATCCAATTGCATGAATACTTCCAATAAAAAGATGAGGAGAAAGAGGCAGCGAACCAGGACTGTTGTAATGGTGTCATATCCCATTACCACAGTTCATGGAAATGGCATCACACACAGTATTGAAACAGAGTAAAGACATGAGCCATTAAGCTGTACTCAGGGCTACAGCTGCAGCCTCCACGTTTAAAACATACTGGATCTTATCGTATGCAGGCGTAAATCCGTCTTGCAGTACCATTGCCAATGGACCTGTACCCACTTAGAGCCGCCAAGGATCTGTCTCATTAGGTTCCTCTCATGCGCTGTGCTGGAAACCGTGCCTTTTGCAAGCTCTACAGTTATTGCTGCCAAAAACTTTTCAACCCTGAGAGAGTGAAAGAAATGTGTGACAAAACAATTGCACTCTGGGGATAAAGCATCTCCTAAAAAAATCTGGTTTTCTCTGTCTAGTTGCCAAATGCTTCCTCCCACCTAAGCAATTGAAAAGTCTCATTTGGGCAACTTCTCACCAATAGTATAACTGTTGCAAAAAAAGTATGGTCTGAAAGCTCGTCATAAGTATTTTAAACAATCTTTCCTCACACCCAAGGGGAATAGCTGCCGACCCTCTCTCACAAGCAAGTCCTGGCCGAATGTGAGGTTGCTGGTAAGACAGACAGCCACTTGGAAGATGAACTTCCATCCTTTCTCTTCCCGTTACAAGGCTGATCACCTGCCAGTTCCCTTTCTGTGGTCAGTTGTGGGATATTCCCAACAATCCAGAGCGTTATTTTGTAAATAACAAAATACTCATATAATTCTCACTGGTAGGAAAAAGTGCCTGAGAGGTAGCACCCACCTCATTTAGCGATCAGAGACAAGGAGGCATTAAAAGCTACCAGTTCAAGACCTCCAGCAAACGTGGAGTAAGGTCAGAGTAGTGGCTGTGTCTGCTGCTCCCCAGGAAATCATACTCTTTTATTACCTCTAGCCTAACTCAGCCAGACATCTTAAGATAATTGGAGAGAAACGCAGGACAACTTCATCAAGCAAGAGGCGATGCTAGGATTTTGCCATTGACTTCAACAGCCACAAGCACGACTCCAAAATATTTTTATACAAGGTTTGGGTTTTTTTGAAATGAGCTGCTTCCATTAAGACTTATGCAACATTAAGTTTTGTGACCAGCACTTAGCAGGTCATCCTGGGTCCCACTGACGTCGGCAGGATTAAGCAGGGTCGTAATTTTAATAGTGAGAAGCTGTCAGACAAATAAATTCTCCTGCTGTTTATTCACAAATGTAAATTTCTGTAACAGTCATTGAGGGCTCTGAAGGACACCTGTTGTTGTGTAATTTCTTCCCGCAAATGCATTTATTATGATTATGTGGCTCTCAGAGTCAGGAGCACCTCCCTGCCTTTTACAGAGAGCTGAGGAGGAAGGCACCTTGAATCCAGTTAAATCTGCCCAGAAGGCAAATATCCGCGAGTGCTGCACACCTTTCTCCTCAGGACAGGGTCGCTGGCCACTTTAGGGAGACGTAGAGACCGGGAGCCACTAACCGCAGCTCTCCCTGGTTTCAGCTGAAAAATGGCTTTTAGCTCACACTGAATGGACCCAAGAGCCCACTCCTGCGTCCCCCCAGCTGAGGACAAGGTTGAGGAAAGCTCCAGCTGCAGTCGCTGAAGGGGCTCCTGTCCCCTCCGCACTGTAATATACAGTGGCTGTAGCCCAGGAGCTGCTATGTCCCAGCCAGGCAGGAGTGCCTTCTTGTCTTCTAAGCAAATTAGAGGGTGCCCCCCTCAGTGAAACAGTCCTCCTATATTTAACCAGAAAGTGTTGTCCTAACCAAGTGTAAGTGTCAGGTGATGTCTCCCATGCCTCCTTCCATTGCCCTGCTCGCAGGCTTCTTGCAGAAGTGCTCACGAGGAGCTGCCTTTCAAATGGGGTGAATGCTGATGGCACATAATGCTTATTGCTAAATCCATGCTGCATCTGATAGCATCACACTGGATAGTTACACTTAGTTGTCCATTATTCATCATCCTTAACCAGCAGGAAGAGGAGTGTTCAAGAACCTCAGACGGGGTAAGGTACAGGCTTGTTATAAGGAGAGAGTGAATCAAGAGCACAAAATGGGAGGTCTACAGCCCTGCAAAATGAGGCTCTGAAATACATATTGCTATTATTTAATGATAGTATTAACCCAGCCAGTCAGTTTATTGCTTCCTGCTCTTATCCCACCCTGTCAGCCATCATCCATCTACTGCACAGTCTCAGTCACTCTGGAAACTCTGGATGGAGTTTCTCCATCCAACAGAGAAAACAGGAAGAACAGCTGGATTACTCTGCAGTTCCTCAGATGCCTTGCAGTGTCAGTTACTCCACTGATCTGTCCCCAGGAATTCAGGATCTTATTCTGTAACTGTGGAGGATGCAGTCCTGGAGCTCTTCCTCCTGATAGTGCCGGAGACAACACTGACTCCAAAGTCACTGGGCTGCTAAAATACACATATTTCCCTTTGTTTTGAGATGCTACCAATGGTAGTTACAGTCTCTTTCTAATAAAGATCCCATTTCCTTTTGAGATCACGGGACAATGGCTTGATTTTTTGCTCAAGAAGGGTGCCCGATGTGCCCCCAGCCAGGATATCAGTGCTTTAATTGCATAGGTCTTGCTTTGAGAAGTAAGAATGGGAAGAGCTTTCCCGGTTTCTATAGGCCAAGGACATCCCCGGGCATGAGTTATGCATGAAAATTGTTCTTGTGATGGTTTAACCCCTAGCCAGCAACTAAGCCCCACACAGCTGCTTGTTCACTCCCCCCCAGAGGGTTGGGGGTGGGAATTGGAAAAGTGAGAAAACTCATTGGTTGAGATAAGGACAGTTCAACGGGTAAAGCAAAAGCTGCACATGCAAGCAAAGCAAACCAAGGAGTTCATTCACCGCTTCTCATCAGCAGGCAGGAGTTCAGCCATCTCCAGGAAAACTGGGCTCCATCATGTGCTAACTGTTACGTGCGAAGACAAACACCATCGCTCTGAATTATGTCCCCCCCACCTTCCTTCTTCTTCCCCCAGCTCTATATGCTGAGCATGACATCATACGGTCTGGAGCACCCCTTTGGGGTCAGCTGTCCTGGCTGTGTCCCCTCCCAGCTTCTTGCGCCCCCCCAGCCTGCTCACAAGGAGCAGAGAAGGCCTTGCCTCTGTGTAGGCACCACTCAGCAGTAACTACCACATTCCTGTATTGCCAACGCTATTTCCAGCGCAAATCAAAACCTCAGCCCCATACCAGCTACTGTGAAGAAACTTAACTGTATCCCAGCCAAAACCAGCACAGTTGTTCCTTGACATTTCTCCTCATCAGTAGCATCCATGAGGTGGGTATAAACAGCCTCTCTGATTTAGGGGCTAGAGAGCAATAGTCTGATAGCACAGTATTACCCTTTTGATAGTTACCAATGTTAGCTATATATAAAATGATAATACAGCAGTGCTTGGACTGCCCTAGTGTGAGTTATTTATATCTTATTGCTTCTATCTATCCTCCTTGCGATTTTATAGGATTTTCTGGGCCCTCTTGAAAGCTGAGAGGAGTCCTGCAGCTACACAGTGAGCTGTGAAGTGCCATACTGCTGAGACTGTGCTATATGTCAGATGAAAAATTAAAACTGCTCAGGGCATGGGCACCTCAGTGCTGAACTACGGCATCAGGAGTTAAAATCGGAGATAGTTAAGCAAGGCATTACTGCACTTCTGCCTTTATTTCCCACTCCAAGGACAGGATGCCATTCGCACTCTTGCCCTTTTTGCTTTTAGATGCAAGTCTGAATCAAGCCAAAGAGATCCTGTTCTGTTGAGATGTTAAGCCTCTTTTTTTTTTTTAATTTTTTAAATAAAAGCACTTGGCTAAGTAACTCTGACCATTTAATTGGAAAATACTCTGCACTGTTCTTGCTGACCCCTTTGAACAAGGCAACATTATCACCAGCATGCAGAAGAGTCCCTGGCAGAAAGCACACATTCAGAGTATCTTTAATACAGAACAAATAAGGGGGTGGGACTGAACTTTGGGGTGCTCTTGCAGTCATGCCATCTATTCCTCTGAAAGTGCATGCCCTCCTCGGGCTTCCAGGGAAACACCAAACTGCGTTATCAGCTGCTCTGAACGTGCAGAACTGGTGCAGAGATTAGAGCATCTGACAGCATGAACTGTTTGTTTGGCATTCAAGAAAATCCTCCTCCACAGATGTCCCTTATCTGTAACGTTGTATGTTGGGTCAGATCGTTCAAGTAACTCACAGAAGTAGAATACCTGGGGTGGAATCCAGGCTGGGAAGCACGTGGCACAGACTGAATCACAACAGAGCTAGAAAAGGCTCTTTCCAGCAATGCTGGACAGTACCGACAGAGAGAATACAAGTAGCGTGATCTGAAATTCTCCAGTTTCTGCTCGGTGTTGGAAAGTTACTGTGTGCTTTCTTCAGGTTTGCTTGCTAACTCTTTGCCCAGGACCAAAAGCTGGTTTCCTCTCCCTTTGGGTCAAATGAGTGTCAGTACCTGCAGCCAGCTGGGGAGGAAGAGCAGTGGTAGCACTTTGCTGGTGCCACCTGCACGTGTGGCATGTGGGCATCCCTTTTCCCCAGCCCTCACTGCCCCTACAGGGCTCCAGACCACATCAGCCAACATCCTCCAGGCAAGCATCACCACTCCTTAAAAAATGGTGCAGTACTGAGACATACTGCATTCCCCCAGGAAAAGGGCTTGCCTTTTTTGCCAAAATACTGATTATTGCTTTGAGGTTAACTTCTTACGTGAAAAGAGTTTTAATTCTAGAATATAGAACACACCTTGAAGGTTGATGGCTTTGCGTTTTATGAATGTCATACATGGTTGTTAATACCATAGGCCCTTGCTCTTCTGTCCCCACTGGGGTGCAAGGCATCACTTTTGTCATAAATAGGAAACAGTCATTTTCTATGCATAGGGGAAGCACTTTGTTCTCAGAGAAAGATGAATTATGTAGTCCAAACAGGTGACACATAGTAGATGTTGTTGCTTTCCATAACCTGAGATGTAACCCAGCTGTGCCCTTTGCTTTTGCAGATGTCAGCCGTACCATCTGCTGATGAAAAAAAAAATTACACGCATCGCTGTGGAAACACTGAGCAGTTCCGTGGTCTTTTCTGCGCTCTGCTCAGGCTGTGCATTTTTAAATAGTGTGACCTTTATTGATTCTTACAAAAATGAGCTGTGCGACATGGAAAAGCCTGAAGAGTATACTGTCAGGGGTTCCTTTTAGGACAAAGAATACAATTGTATTACAGAAGCGTTAAAACTAGAAGAGATGAAATCAGTTAATTTCCTCTGAAAATGTTTGGAAGAGCTTCAGAAAAACAGAGTGGACAACAACAGGAAACAGAGCTCTGATCAGAGAGACAGTGGGACGGGAAAAATACTTGCTCCGTGGAAGTCAGGGTACTTTTGGTATTACCTTTGATGGGACGCGGATTTCATCTGCTGTAATGTTTAATACACCGCAATTTTATAGCATTTTGCCTAAGGAGGATGCTGTGTCCCCAAATCCCTCACTTTGCTGTAGCCGTCAGCTGGCTCCTGCTAGCTGCTGTCAGGTGCTGGCTGGGAAACGGTACAAGCAGCGTGGGAAAGGGAAATCTTCGTAGCAGTGTGAGCCTTTCTGCTTTGCATCCCTCCCATTTTCCCCATCACAGCTAGCTGTTTTCTTCCTGCACTCATGAAAGCTACAGTGATAGGGTTTTTTTCACTCCAGTTTCTCCAAGGATCCCTAGGACAGCTTCTCTCAGCTGACCCTTCTCAGGGCTAATTCCTGGACCTGCCAAATCAGCTTTTCTTCCCCTCTTTGCTCCATGTCATAGCCCCTGTGCCCTTATCTAAGAAGATAGGCCAGAAAACCTGAGCCCTTTTGCAGCCTCCATCCTTGTTCACACCTTCTCCTTGCCCCAGCTGGATAGCAAACGGTCTTCAGTTGTAGTCTTTATTACAAGGCTCCAGTGAGAGACGCTGAAGCAATTGCTTTGTACTGTAAAGGGTTTATCAGTGGTTTTGTTTCCTCCTCTTCAGCTGATGAAATTTAAGATAGCTCTAGAAGGAAGGCAAGTGTCCTGGTTTAGCAGATAACCAAGTAGTTACAGTGTGCTGGAGAGCGTGGCAAGTAGTTTCAACTCCACAGTCCTGGGCTGTTCTTGGCTGAAGTATCTTTTCTGAAGTATCAAAAAAAGTAAGTACTCAAACAAAATAAATGTAACTGGAAAGTATAACTGTTCTTCTTGGGTTTCAGATTTCCAATGTCTGTGCTACGTTGTGACTAGTGGCAGCAAACTTTATTTCTGCTCTTGCATAGCTTTTAGGTGCAAGCTCCATCTGAACAAGTACCCAAAAGTCTAGTCTTAACGAACCGGCTTTCCTAATGCAAAAGTGGGGGAAGATAGATTTAAGAAGTACAGGGCTGCTTTGTCACCGTGAAACAGCAGGTATTCTTCAAACAGCCACACACAATGTCAGGTGGCCCAGACACCCGGAATACCCTACTAAAAGCAGGACCGTAGGCACTTGTGCTGTTAGCTGGCCGGTGTGGCTGGGCTGAGAGGGGCGCTCCAGCAGAGGGGTGTCCGCTGCGTGGCTGATCAGCGCTGCCCCCAGCCTCGCGTGTGCCTTAGAGCTGATGAAGGGCTGGAACAATTTCCTCTGTCTGGTTAGGTGCAGGCTGTCTGTGGAAGTTGTGACACTGAAATTTGTGAGGGATATCTGTTTCTAGGGGATGATCTACCATAATAGCAGTGAAATAATAGGTGAAACTGCAAACGCCTCCAGAAAAGAACATTTGATGTCTAACACAGACGGCTGCTGATGTAAATGTTTATGAAGAGTTTGTTAAGTATGTGACATTGCCTGTATGGTAATGCAGAAATTATAGTGCTGGTGAAAGATATGTTATGATAAAAAAAATCAGTGGATGAGGAATGGATGAGAATGGTGCCAAAACAGGACCACGGCTGTGACAAATGTAGTGCCAAGGAAGTGCAGCAAGAAGAAAATCTATTATCTTCACATATTCACTATTAGTGGCATATCTTGAATTTGTCATTTTAAGATGCTATTAAAATTAATACTGTCCTGAGAGGTACTCTTGGAACTATGTAGAAAATTGCCTGGTTAGTTAAAAAAAAAAAATTCCAATGAGATGCTAGATTTTGTGAGAGAAACAGTGAGCAGTTAAGTACACCACCAGGCGCTAATAAAATGGACTCTCCTTGGAGGAGGACACTTTGTCTCTGATTTCTGAGAACTGCCTTGCAGCAGGACCTGAAGTGGGAACTGAAGATAACATCTGCAAATCTTTCGATTTTGAAAGATATTCTTTTACTTATTAAAAGGGCATTTTACCGAATGGATTCATACCGCAAATCAGTGCGTTGAATTAAGTGAAATAAACTACCCTCTTAGCGAAACTCGCTTTTATTTTCAGGTGCAGATCCTGAAATCACTGGTCACTAGTTTCCATGTCTGTGATTTAATCTGACAGTGAAACAGGGGGAATCCCTTACACTCACTGCTGGCAAAACAAATGCAAACATTTTCCAGATCTCTTTTGTCTCCTTCCCACCCAGGCCACTGCAGGACCCAGAAACAGATTGAATGACCTGGCTGTGGGATCTTTGAAATAATCCGAATAGCTAAACCTTTGGTCCTTCTGGGCTAACAGCTGGTAGGAGAGACCAACAAGTTTTAGAAGGCAGAATGGTGTCAGAAATACCGAGAAAGCACAGGCAGGTGCAGGAGCTGGCACAGGGAATGGTGAGAGCAGTGTTGGCAATGCCGGGAGACACAGGCAGAGGCATGCACGGGAGCGAGTGGAGACCTCCCCAGCTCCAAGCTGCGATAACCAGCCCCTTCTCAGGTGAGGTTGTTCTCTGAGCTCACCAGTTGGGAGTGCTGAGCATGGCTAGAGGTGGGGGAGGAGAGAGCCGAGCCTTCTGCGACCCAGACAGAGCCTGTGGTGTCCCTGCACCTCTGCGCTCTGCGCAGGGATCGATCCTCCCCACCCTGGTGGTTGTGGCTGTTTGTAGATCTGGCAGCCAGCAGCACAGCAAGGCCTGGAGGTGTAATCTCCTCTACCGTGGCAGTGCCCAAGTAGTGAGTGAAATCACAGCCGCGTATTGACTTTATGTTCTGCTGATAATGAATGTGGGAATCCTCTGGGATTAGGTACATGTGCTGACACGGGGCTGGGGGGAGGGCTCCCGGCTCCTTCGCAGCAGCTAGCCACCACTGACACACGGGTTCGTTTCGATGATGTATTAAAATTCAGTATGTGTGTCTCATTTAAAACAAGAAGGGGAAGATGTAGGGAGGAGGGGTGGGGTTGGGCTGCTAATACTCGTGAAAGGAAACCTGTTCACAGGAGTATTTTTATAAACTACCAAGCACCTGTGCTGCAGAAGAAGAGAAGCTATTGCTATTAGCTTTGGCAATAACAGGCTGCTTCGATTATTAAAGCCACCATGAGGGAATACCTAGCAGCAGATGCTGCCAGGGAACCACATAGAATAAGCAGGAGGTATTTTCAATACGTAAGTACAGGGAAACATTTCCTTTAATAAAAAAAAAAAAATAAAAAAGGAGAAAACCAAATTCCTACTAAATTCAGAACAAAACTATTCTAACTAAAAAACCCTCTAACTATATATATATTTAAATAAATGCTCCAAATACATAAATGTTCCTTTTTTTATGCTAGGAGGTGTACATTGCATGGTATGAACACACCATTGCACCAGCCAGGGCTGTGTAATGCTTAAAACACAGGCAGCAGAGACAGATCCAAAAGGAGGGGGACGTACACCCGGAAACCAGGAAGCAGCTTCCAGAGTGTCAGACCGAGCCTCGAGCAGACACTGTCACATCCCTCTCCCTGGGAGCACGGGGAATCTCAGAGCAGAAGCCCCATGCAAACAGCTATGGTAAATATTAGAGCCATTTGAGAGCTCACTTCAATAGCTAACTTTAATGTTGCTACTTCAGACATTTATATATTCATATTTCCTGATTCTCGCTTATGGAAAGCAGTGCTTGTAAGATTTACCAAGTTCCCACAATCCTCAGAATTTGCTTAGATAGTGATTTTGAAGGCATGTGCTGCGAATCAATGTGTTAATGATTTCTTCCATGCTGTAATCCATCATTTTATCACAGCACACAATTTAGCAATTTGCTTATGCTAATTACTACAACAGCCAGAGCAGTTCTGAGCGCAGCTCTAGGGTATGGCTAGAGAAATGTTTCCCGTGTTATTTTCCTTTCCTCCATTTACCATGGGGAAAGTCCAGAACCAAAAATATATCTGGAAACACTTACCTAGACACCAAAGATATGCATCTTTCAATCGGGAAGTGTCCCTTGGTGATGACTGCAGGGAAAGCTGCGGTCGTCTCCTGAACCTGCTGTGCTCCCAGGTGCAGATGGGAACAGGAGACAGCTGGGAATTGGAGGTAAAAGGGCTTACTGCACTGCTGCTCGTACCCCATTAAATATGTTCTGGGATCAGGACTGTCAACCACACGAGCGAAGCAGTCCAGAGACAGCAGTTTGGTGGATAGAGCGCTAGGCTGGTGTCACATTTAGACTTTAATTCCTGTCTCTTGTGGTATTTCCTATTCAGGCTGCTTTGACTCTTCTGAGGGCAGGGATCGCTGCCAGGATATCCTGCTCATGTGAGTGTGTTCCTAACGGCAGGTATTTTGCCAGTGCAGTCAGCAGCACCGGTGCCCCTGCCACAGTCCGTCCACACGTGGTGGTTCTCGGGGGTAAGCAGAGTTCCTCTCCTTCCTATCTGTGCTGCAGGAATTTTACACAACTCTTAAGCACAAAAGGGGAAAACACTGTAACTAACCACCAGTGCAGCCTGCCCCTACAGTCACCGGCTGGCAGCTCTAAGTCAGGAGAAGCCTTCAGCGTGTCCTGATGTGGGATTTTAGTCACCAAGGGTCAGCAGTCTGGTGTGTCTGAGGGAGCTGCCAGCCAGGATATGGGCTCTGAGACGCTCGTCTTCCTCCCATCCTGAGGGAAGACAGCAAATGTCCGGGCTGGCTTGGGACGTGTCGGATGCTCTCCTGGACAGAACTCAGCATCCTGGGGAATGCAACAGTCAGTTGCCCAAGACAGCAAGCAGTGAGCGGGTGTTTCAGAGGGCATCTGTGGCTGGAGAGCATTTGAACCTACTGCCATGCCCCTGGCCTTGCTGGCAACCTGAATCCAGTGTTGAAATTGCAGTTTGTCACAGAACAATAGTTTTCAACCTCTGTCATAATTGCTCTCTTAAAAGTAGCACAGAAGACTTTCCTGACAAGGCCATTACTGTTGAAAGGACAAAGGGAAAGTAGTTACTCGGCTGTGTTCAGAACTGGGTTATCAAATTAGCCTCAGCCACTTTCAATTACAGAATCTCATGGTTTTGAAATGAGTTCTAAATGAGGAGCTATAATTCTTTGTCTGGCAGTGAGCAAAAAGAACATAATCATCATTATTTAACAGGGGCCTACAGTCTAGCTAGCTCCAGGATAAGTTTGTCCAAGAGAAGAAAAGATTCAATTGGCATGAGCAAGGCGAAAGATCATCAGCCAGCCTGGCTTCAGTGCATTTCTCCTTCCTGTGGCTATGGAAGTGACCTTGGGACTCATCCAGGAGGGATTTACTCCCAGAGCTGTTTGGAATCACTAGCTAATGAAACATAAATACCAGAAAAATTAGAGCAGGAGGGGTTGTCCCAGGCATGCATCATTCCACTTGAAGCTGGGGCTTTGTTCTGCCTTGACTTCCACCCTGCCTGAAAAGGGTTGTTGTTGTTATAATGATTGTTAAATCCTACTTGTCTGGTGGCTGTTGGGTGTTACTGCTGCTTTCTATCACAGTAACAGGG
>NW_010428634.1:47719-72499 GCF_000710305.1 Buceros rhinoceros silvestris
GTTCATTTGTAGAATCAGGCAGCCTCCTGGAACGAGCCAGTGCCTGTCCAACTGCACCTCATTTTCCCCAATGCAGCAGAGAGGGGGAAGCCTTTTGCTAAGCCATGTGGCTGCTGCCACCCTGCCTCAGTCACCCACAGGGTCAGGATGCAGTAGACAAGCTTCACCAGGGATAACTGGACCAGATGAAAGCAGCAGATGAAAAAATTCTAGAAATGCAAGGGCACTCTATGGGGTCTGTGGGGAGCTGATGCCATGCCATCACCATGCTCACCGGATGCTTCAGGAACCCATACCCAGGTTTGAGATAATGGCTGTTCCTGTGCAGCCTCTCAGCCTCCGCCCCGGTCAGTCCGTGATTAGCTAGAAGTGCAAGGGCACTCTATGGGGTCTATGGGGAGCTGATGCCATGCCATCACCATGCTCACCGGATGCTTCAGGAACCCATACCCAGGTTTGAGATAATGGCTGTTCCTGTGCAGCCTCTCAGCCTCCGCCCCGGTCAGTCCGTGATTAGGTTGCTTGGGATGCTGAAGTCCTTAGAGTCAAGGCAGTGACTCAGGCCACCTTTCTAACGCAGTGCTTTAACAATATGCACAGGCAATATCAATTAAAATGTCCAAGCTTCTTGGTCTCCGAGGCAGCTGCTGATTACATCCCGATTGTTTTTCAGTGCGTGGTCCAGAGCAGCTAAGGGTAAGTGTGAGAAGATGAGAAACTTCAGGGATGCAGTCATGGTAACCAGCACAGGCTTGTCTCCACAGGGAAGCGAGTAAGCAGTGCCTGGTGCCATGGGTGTATGTACCATGAGAGCTCGTCTGCACTGATCTCCCCACTGCGCACTCCTAACACAGGGTAAGTGTGAAGTCATCTCTCACACCCTAAAAGGAAATCTGGCCTGTCTCCCATGGAGATGTAATTGCTCCACCAAACTCTAGACTGACACATCTATTCAAGGAGCTTACGCTGCCCCTGAGGGAGTGGAAAAAGAGGCTTCACCGGATTATGACGAGGTGGATGCAGGGAAGCAAGTTTTGAGCATTGTCCGATATATTTTTTCAGTAAACTTTTACTGAACAGATGGACAATCCAAAGACCATTTTCCTCCTCTTTTTCACTGGATTTCAAAGGTCAAACTCACAGCCTTCTGGCTGTTGGTAAGTTTGGCCCAAACATCTGGGGCAAAATTCTGTCTCCGAATTTTTACTTCTCTGCTGAAGTTAAGGAAGTTTTGCCATTTATTTCAACAGGTCGTTGATTCTTTAGTTTTTGTTCTGTGTTTCTGAATCAACATTGCCCTCAGGCTTGGAAATGTATTTGGATTTACACACAGTCATGAATACACACACAAACAAGTGACAGAGGAAGAAACCATTTGTTTTCAAGTCCCAAAGCTTTTATTAATTTGTTCAGTCCTTGTTCTGTACATTAATTTTATTTTCAACAAGATTTCTCTCCTATACAAGTTACAAAATAAGTATCTGGGGGAAACTCATGCCTTTTCGTAGGAGATTTATTGTTACTGATGCTGTCAGGAATTTAGACATTTACTTTCTTGTTTTCCTTGACAGTTTTGTGGGGTTTATTCTGTTTGCCATAAACGGAGTTTCACTGACATACCTAATAGCTGCTGAAATTGCTTTTAAGTTTTCCTTGGGAAACATCATCATATTGCATCTGCAAATGCAATGATTGTAAACAGTGGGAATAGGAGGTCAGTCAGTTGTGTAGTGTAAGATTGTGTCATGAAAAGGTGCAAAATATCTGCTGTTAAGGAGGTGTGGCTTCTCTATGAGTTATAGCATTTACCCTCAACTTGCTGGTCAGAATGGCAAAGAACTCTCATTTTAAAAAAATAAAGTTAATAGCAAATTAATATTCTGATTAGCCCTGGAGTGGAAGGATCTCTTTTCTCGTCAGAGAGATAGACATCGAGAAGAGCAGCACGTAGTTTGGGCACACTGGAGTAGGACCCTGTGAGGACCGCCAGGAAGGGAGTTTCAGTCAGGTGATGAATGAACAAACAGGGCTTGGGTTCCCTCCCGGGTGTGTTGCCAAGGTCACATGCTGCTTCCATGCCTTGGTTTCGCTTCCACAAAATGGAGCTTGATCTTTTGCCTTCCTTGTGGTTTTTTTCTGTTTTGACACTTAGGTTTTAGATACTTTACGGGAAACAAAGAGAGTCTTGGGGCCTTGGTTTTGACAGGTCCACTTAGCCCTGCTATGAATCAAAGTGTTATTAATCATAGGCAGTTCTGAATGCATCTGTCACGCCCCAAAGTGTTAGTTGTCTCTTGGAGAACCCGTCATCAATGCTGTGAGTGCAAGGAAGCTAGCTCCAATTTTGAATTCTAAACATGCTGGAAACAATTAGCAAGTCAAAGCCTTCTCTCAGGGGATCTGTGAAATTCCCTTCAGTTCCTCTTTGGCTTTCTTTGGTGCATTTGTGTCGAAGGGTTTCCGCAGGATGGGAAGTATCGCCCAGACCAGTCAGCAAAGGACCGTCCCTGGACCGACCGGGGCCTGGCAGCTTGAGGCATTCTGACACGGTCCCTGTAGCTGTAGATGAGAGAGAGGAGAAGTGCTGGCTGCGAGTGACACGGCCAGCTGCACACCAGCCGTTTGACACTGGCAAACAGTATAGTTGTACACGACTCGGTACAGAGCCCGCAGTAACAATCCAGGAGGCAGGTTTCACCGATCTGGATGTCATCATCATGGCTCGGCTTCGTGGACGAAGATTTGGGAAGGGCTTTCCCCACGCTTACTGCAAGCGCGCTGGTGGCTGAAAGGCCAATGCGGGATAGGCAAGACCAGTTGCAAAGAGCACAGCGGAAGGTCTCCTTGGGTGGTACAGTCGAGGCACGGTTCTTTCTGCGCTGTCTTTTCTCCTCGAGACTGATTCTATGCGTGCTCTCAAAGGAGGCAGCAGCATTATGTGTGGTGTGTCTCCAGATCCCACAATTGGAGGCCAGGGTGGACCACTGATGGTGGTCATTGTGGCCAAGGCTGAGGTGTTGTTTCAGGGAGTCCTTATATCTCCTCTTTGGGGCTCTTCTCTTGCGGCAGCCGGTGGCGAGTTCACCGTAGAACACAATCTTAGGGAGGCGGTGATCCGCCATCCTGGAGATGTGCCCTGCCCAGCGCAGCTGCGTTTTCAGCAACACGACCTCGATACTGGTGACCTCTCCTCAGATGCCACGATCAACAAAGAGATAGACAACAGATCTGGATGTAACTCAGCACAAAGGTGGCAGTGCAGCTTCCAGGCCGGATCTGGTGTGCCCACTCCACTGTGGGAACCTGCTTGTGGCCTGCCCAATATTCTCAGCTTTGGACTCTGTCACACAGTGTAAACATATGTCATCTCCAGCGCAGCATGCATCCACTCTTGTCTTGAAACGGTCTTTCTGGCACACTACCCAAGAGATACAGAGCAGTCAACATGGTAAAATCCGGGTAGAATTAATCTGACGAAGCGCCCATTCAGTTGTCGCTTCCGACTGATCACAGCAGCTACGTGCATTAAACAGCGAGGTCACCAAATCAAACTACTTGAATAAAAGCTGAATTCGAACTACTTGAATAAAAGCTGACTTTCCATCCTGTGAAGCCAGAATGCATCCTGCAAAGCTCTTCACTGAGACGGCAGCTCAGTCATGTTATATAATTGGCACCCTCATAAGCTCTTCATCTTTGTCTGAGTGGTGCTCAAAAGGAGTGAAGTTCTCTGCTACCCTTGAAAATATCAATGAGACTCAGAGAGAGAGCTTGCTGCTGACTGTCCCACTGATCACAAGAAGCCAAGGGCACACTGCCTCACCGCCAACAAGAAAAGAGCTTCTGGAAACTCAATCCCCCTCCTCCTTTTAAAAAAAAAATATAAATCAGTGATTCTTGGGAGCATTCGCACCAAAATTATTTAGATCTTTTGGGTCACTAATTCTTACTCTTCCTGATACAGGGGCTTCAGGTCTAATTCAGAGGCTATTTCTTCACAGCACCTATTCAGAAGTAGCTGAGATGCACTCAATGCCTATCCGTGGCAGGCCAGAGGCTTTGCCTAGCCTGTCCGGACGGGCCATGGTGGTATATCGAGCCCCTCAACACGGTGTTTACAACCTCCCAAGGCACCAGGTGAGCTCAGCCAGGTGGACCTGCTCTGCCTGACCATGGGAGCACGTGTTGGGACTTGAGTTTGAGCAAGGGATGAATCTGTCCTTGTGGGCTGACTGTGCACACGCTTTTGAAGGGCAACAAGGATGCAGACAGTGAGCTAAAGTCTAACGTACTGGGGTGAATCAATTCTGATGCAACTTCATGCACGTCAGTAAAATGACAGTTGGTCCAGGTTCTGTACATACCGAGTACATCATTGAATTTACTGCTGTCTCTGATAGAGCAACCGAGACGTTTCTGTGAGGAGAGCTGTCAAGGACACCAGCATCCCCCGGCTCCGTCAGGAAGGTTAGCTGGATGGGGTCGTTCAGTCCTGTTAACACGTGGGCTCACAAACCCTCTGCAGAGTGCCAGTCCCTAAGCAGCAGGGAAGCAGCAGAGATCTCTCCGAGCAGAGCTGTAGTTGCTGGAATCTTCTCATCCTTTTGAGAAAACAAGTGCGTTGTGGGCTGGAGTTTCGATCAACACGTACCTGTTTCACAGCATCACTCACATCTGTGGGTACCTGTGGGCACCCCCTTACAAAGGGCAGGTGCTGTAGGTGAGCAGCAGCCACCCCAACACCGCCATTGTGCGAGAGTCTTTCTCCCCTTTGGCCGTTTATCTGGTACCAGAGGAAAAGCCAAGTGGAATTTACACACAAGATTAGCGAGCTTGCCCTGACCCGTGTTCCCTGGAAGATTTCTGTCAGTGGTGAGATCCTTATCCCAACCTCGTGTCCACGGGGTGTTTACTGAGGACAGCCCTACACTGTGGGCTGAGCTACACGCAGCCCTTGTGCAGGGCTTGGCTGTGTCTGGTGCTGCACGTCCACTGCCATCGCATCGCTGGAAAGGTGGAGTCTGAAACTTTCCCCCTTTCTAATGGGCATTTTCATTATGTTGATGTTTGAGGGTAATGTTGTTTAGCTCCCGTTTTAACTTTGGTACCTAGCTGGACCAACCCAAGAAGCTAGAGCAGCTTGTGAGAAAGGGGGGAGATGCTGGTGGAGCATTTTTGCGAAACTATATGGCAGAAAAAAAAGAATTAATTATTAAATACTGGGGCGGGGGGGTGGAATCCATGAACAATATTTCTGCTGTGATGCAATTCAGGTTGGTCAAATGACCTGCTGAGGAGAAGAGTGAAAACATGCCCGGTGACACTCTAGAGAAAGTGGGTCCCTGGGCTTTGCTCATTGTGCGGATCCCAATACCGGATTAGGTGAGGTGCTGTTGGAGGTGGGAAGCAGAGGGGCGATGGACTCCAGAAGTCTGTTTTGTGGATTGAAAATGCTCATTAAATAAGGAGAGTTTATCTTCCTCTAGTAGTGCTTTACGTTTGGGGTGATTGCCGAATATAAGAGCCGAGTATGAGCAACTCCTCAGCTGGAGTCACATGGAGAGCTAAGATGAACTTGGGTTACCCTCGTGTGTTATCATCTTTAGCAAGAGCTAGTTCATTGTTCCAGCTAGCCTCAAAGTCACAGCAGAGCACTGATGCTTGTGAAATTTAATATTCCTAAAAATTACAATTGCTGTCGCCCATAAAGTTCACTGCACCCTGTTGGGTAGCGTCTCTGCTCTTCTGCCACTTGGCAATTTCCACATTGCCGCTTTAAATAGTAAGTATTATCAATCTCCAAAACAATTAAGGTGCATTTTATTGCTTATTGAAGAGGTGGAAGATTCATGGAGACTATTTCTTCTTGTGCATGAGAGATTCACGGACTTCTTTGACCGTCAGTATTTAAATTGAAACTGAGCTCATCCGTGTTACTGAATGTATAAGCCAAAGATGAACTCTCACGGGTTGTACTTACAGCTGTACAGCATGAGACTGAGCAGCTCTCCCTAAGTTGATTATTTTGGATTTTTAAAAGTATTGAAGCAGTGAGATGTATGGGTGTGCTTTAACAGCTGTTGACTCTCTGGCATTTTTTTATAAATAGCACATAGCGTTTTTCTGTTAAGGCAAAGTTCAGACAGAGTGTACGTTTTTGTGTAGTAGCTTCTCAAAGGACAGCTCCTAAAATAAAATTGTTTACAATAACCTCCTCAGAAAAAAACATTTAATTTCTAAGGTTGAGCATTAAATTTCCATTTGTGTAGTAGCTTCTCAAAGGACAGCTCCTAAAATAAAATTGTTTACAATAACCTCCTCAGAAAAAAACATTTAATTTCTAAGGTTGAGCATTAAATTTCCACCTCTCACACTTCAGCTCTGATGTGCCTTGCTCTCATATTTTGCCCAGGGGTTTGATTGTCGTTTCATTACTAATACAAATGGAAGAGCTTTTGTTTCAATTCAAGCTCTTCAACTAAACTTTTTTCCAAGTTATCAAGGTCTAGCTGCTGTACTCTTTTAATCTCTAGCTATAACTTTCTTGGTTTTTCAACGTCCTGTTTAAAATCTGTTTTCTGTTCACCCTTCAATAACTTGATGGTATGGTACTTTTCCTCTTTTTGCCATATTTCTTGCTTTACCGTATCCTTATGATGGTGATTGTTGCTTGAATTCTTTGCAGTCCAACTTGAACCCTGGACACTGCACAGGTGTGTTCGAGAAAGGTCTAAGAGGACAGCAGTTCCCAGCACCCAAGAGAACAGCATTATTTTCAACGCTGGTTGGATTTATCACTAGGTACTACAATCTAGTGTGTGCATTGAACAAGTCTAGTTCCTTGCCTGTCAACTTTGTAATTAATGTAGGTAATCGTTATCGGGTCTATCTGCTTGTTCAGTGTTTCAGTACTGCAAGTTCATTGTTCCACAAGTTGCCCCAGTGTTCTCCTAAATAAAATAATGTGTTTTCCTGCAGTGGATGCAAATTAAGAAAGTGCTTTTCTCTGACAGAAATTTCACAGCAATATCAAAGATGGAATAGTCTCACATCTTTATTGTAAACTTAGACGTTCTCCTTGGCATTTCCGTACAATTTTACTGTACTGTACATGTGCAAATTACAGCTCAGATGAACAATCAAGGGCATTCAGAACTCACTACTGTTACAGTATCTTCTTGGTTTTACTTGCACTGTAAGAGTCAGATTTTCATTTCATTTCATGGCTCGGCTTTGCGGACGAAGATGTGGGAAGGGCTTTCCCCACGCTTACTGCAAGCACGCTGGTGGCTGAAAGGCCAATGCGGGATAGGCAAGACCGGTTGCAAAGAGCACAGCGGAAGGTCTCCTTGGGTGGTACAGTCGAGGCACGGTTCTTTCTGCGCTGTCTTTTCTCCTCGAGACTGATTCTATGCGTGCTCTCAAAGGAGGCAGCAGCGTTATGTGTGGTGTGTCTCCAGATCTCCCGATTGGAGGCCAGGGTGGACCACTGATGGTGGTCATTGTGGCCAAGGCTGAGGTGTTGTTTCAGGGAGTCCTTACATCTCCTCTTTGGGGCTCTTCTCTTGCGGCAGCCGGTGGCGAGTTCACCGTAGAGCACAATCTTAGGGAGGCGGTGATCCGCCATCCTGGAGACGTGCCCTGCCCAGCGCAGCTGTGTTTTCAGCAACACGACCTCGATACTGGTGACCTCTGCCTGTTCGAGGACAGCAACGTTAGTCACATAGTCAGTCCAGTGGATGTGTAGGATTGTACGGAGGCAGCGCTAACGACGTTGGTATATACCCGCGTCTACTGAAGTGAAAGTGTCATTTTCCTAATAGAGTTTTGTTCTATGACTACACTGCTAATGGGCTGTTCACCCTGCTTCCTAGGAACGGCCTGATTAAAGGTTTGACATTTACATGAAGAGGTATTGAAGGAATTACTTTTTTTTCCTGGTGAGTTGATAAGTAATAACATGCTTTTTTGTAAATATTAGAGCTCTAATCCAGCGGACTTGCTGGACAGAAGCATCTGCTCAAAAGGTGGTATTTAATTCTCAGGAATGTCTTTGATACTTTAGCACATGTTTAAATTTAAGCAGATATTGCAGATGATCTATCCTGAATAGGGAGTAAAACCTGCATGCCAGTATTTGGCAGGATCATACCCGTAAGGCTGCATATGCATTTACTTTTGAATATACCTTTGTCAGTTTGAAGGAGGGCCCTTCACAAAACGTAATGGGCGAATATCTAATACAGGGTTATGTTCTGGGTAGCCCTATTGGTACCGAGTAGTATGTGCTTCATACAGTAGCTCCGCCGAAGTAACAGACTGTCAGAAACATATTGGTAACACTGGAATCTGTCCCATTATTGCTGGCTGGCTGAGAATGTCCATATTCCTCATGCCTAATCTGAATTCACCAATATATATATTTAAAAGGCGCTTGTTTTTGCAACAAGCAAGGAATAGGGTGTGGTATAGGCAGAATGGCATAATTCTTTCTCCCAATGCAACTGTGTTGGCCTAAGTGAAGTTCTAGTAGTCCAAATTAGTCATTGATGTATGGAACAGAAGCTGCAGAACTACTGGAGGGAACTTTCTTCCTGCTGTTATATTGTCAGAGAACTGTTTGATCTACCTCCCCTGCCATGATACACTATGTTTCCAAAAGGATTCAAACCTGCAGGCGACTTCTGCGCTCATCTCCAGTGCTTAAAATGTGACATGTATATCAACTAAGAGCAATTATAAGCTTTGCCAGGAGCACTGCAAGCACATGACTGAACGCTTGTAGGGAGGAACATAGTGTGTACTGAATGTCCGTGGAGTTCCACAGCGAAGTACGTCTTTCTGCTTTAGAGCCGTGTGTGTGCATGTGCAAATTGCGCTGTTAGTGACCACTGCTCGGTGAGGGAGGAAAGATTCACTGGGCATCGCAGTCATCGAAACAGCAGCCAGCAGGGCGGTGACGGGCATGTCGCTGAACTGGTCGCTGGTGGGTTGCTGATCCACGGGTCATTGAAATGGCATCCGTTTCGGGCGGTGGCGGCAGCAGCATGGCCAAAACGGCTGCCGGCCGGGTCATTGAAATGGTGTCCGGCAGGTCAGCCGGCTGTGTCAGGGCCATTCATGAGCACGATAGTGTCTCAGTGGATCATACGATTCCGCGTTAGCTGTTGAAGGGTGCCTGCAATACATGGTTGTAATTATCTGTATCAAGAATTCATGCTCTAGTGTAGCAGGCTTAAGTAGAGGTGACTCTTGTTGCTGTCTTGCAAATACATTCCATGTTCTGGGGAGATGGCATGTTTTGAAGACTTGAATACCCGATTTCTAAGCATATAAAATTTAAGTGTTTGAGAAGCCGCTAGCCAGATGAAGCAAGCTGCCAAATGCAGGGCAAAGGCTCCTGTTGTTAGAGACTCAGTAAGGGGAAATCTGAGTGTACCGCAATTCTGTTGAGAACCCAAACTTCTGCTGAGTAATTCCCTGTAGAAACATAAAATCTTCGGTGTGGAGATCTGACCTATTTTAAGCAGCGAAACCTTGTAACAGGCTTTCACAAAAGGCAAGTAGCGAGATTGTTAACAAGAATCGTTTGGGAATTAGGTAATTTAAATCTTACAAACCCAATGATGAGAAAGCTCTCTTGAGCCGGGGGATCTCCAGCAATTCCCTGCATTTCCTGGAAACAGTATGTCTGTCCTGTTACTGGCCATATCACAGTCTGACCTCTCCATTGTCCAGTTTTACCAAAAATTCACTGGAATATGCTGATCTGAACGAAATAGAGGGCTCTGCATCAGAGTAGGCACAGTTCTGTATGAATTTACTCCTGTACCTGTGACCCCAGGGGCCTTTACATCGATTGGAGATAGCCAGAGCCATGAGAATGTTTTGTGGGTCCCTGAGCATTCATGATTTTTGGTGGGTATGTGGCAGAAAAGCCACAAAGTATGTCTTTCATCGTAGCTATAAAGTTGCCAAGGTAGTGGGGTTGATTATCTTCAATCACTTCTCTGCATTCAAATGGCCCTTAGCAGTGTCCTTCCTCCGGCTGCAGAGACCTTGCATGACTCTGAGCAGAAAACTGAACCCATCCGTTCCTCCTGGGAAGCTGTTGTACCATATGTTTATGAGCTACGCAAATAGTCTGCCCGCTTGCCTTCTGCTCCCCCTTTTATGTGCTTTAAAGCAAAAAGTAAATGTGGCTTTGTTTGTTCTTTCTTCCCTGGGCTTTCTTTTTCTGTGGACTGGCATCAGCTTTTTGATTTGTGCTTGCAAAGTATACGGAGAAGTCATTCCTGAACCTAAAAGGCTTTTTTCCCAAAACCAAAGGAAAAAACAAACAACAGTACGAACTTCCCTGTAAGATCAGATTATGAGCTCACTGGCTGGAGATGCTCGTGGTTTGTTTGGATACAAAGTCGTTGCTTGGCCCATGACGGAGCTTTTCGGAATGCTACAACAGAAACGAACGACGCCACAAATTGGTTGGTTGTTTTTTTCCCTGTGCCCACATAGAAGTAGCAGTATATCTGCATAGGCAGGTGCTAGAGTGAATTAATTCAATCCCTGGGGAAAAAAAAAACAAACAACAAAACCCCAACAAGCAAATATAAACCAAAGTAAAACCTAACTTCATTACACCCAGATGCAACTGAACAAGAATGCTCATTTTTTTCCAGAGGCTTATTAAACTTTGGAAAAGCAGAGTATACCATAGATGGAGGATGTGCCGTGCATATGCAATTATTTGCCTTAAATGCTCTCTCTGGGCACAGCTGAGAAACAGGAAGCACAACAGAACTACAGCGAAGTGAAATACATAAACCAACCAAATAAATACCAAGCCAAATAAATACATAAACCAACCAACCAAACCTCACAGAGACTCACAAAACCAGTTTTGGGCGAAGCAGTGGTTGCAACAACTGAAGACTTGGCAAACAAGCCTTCTAGCCCGTGAAGTAAATTGGTGTTAGCGACCTGTAGCTCATGTTCCAGCTGCCTGTATTCAGTAGCCAGCTTTGCCTGAAAACAGCGACAGCCTGAAATTCAAGATGAGCTGCTGGGCTTTGCTACCTCTGTTGCACGTCGCAGCGCTGTTTCCCCCAGCCTGCTCCTCAGTGCTGAAGGACATCCAGTCCTTAGATGGCAGTCTGACACACGCTTTGGTTTGATGCTTGCTGGTTTAACGCAGTCTCCCCGATGCTTGTAGTAAATGAACCGACATAGGACACTTAACGAGTAAAGGCAACTCATCTGAAACGGGTAACGGTGAATGCGTAAATAATTTGAAGCCTTTATGCAGCTCTCTGCACATCCCACGCTACACACGTGTGAAACCTACCCACTCCAGTAATTTCAGACATGAGGCTGGGAACCGACCGTGTTCGCTGTTATTCTATCAGGCAAATGCTGTAGATATTTTATAAACAAAAAGTGGTGGTATTAATGATGCTGCTGAGAATCCGTCACTGCTGGTCAGGGTGCAGAGGGCAGGCACTGTACAAGAACAACTTCCAGTCAAACCAGGGATGCGAGGTGGATACCTATAGGCAAAGAGAAGGAATGCTGTGGTGATGGTTGCGCTGGGTGCCCCAGCAGCCTGCCTACTGAATGTATCTTGGAGGTGTCCCGGGAAAAGAGAGGTCTGAAGAGCAGAGCTGATGTTGGCACGTGGTAAGCCTCTCTTTGCAGTTACCGTTAGGTAGAAATGCCTGTGCAGGAGGAGGAAACGTCTCTGCTTCTTGCTGCCATGGTGTTCTCTCTGTATACCTATATATACTTGTGAGGAGGGTTTTTTTAATAATATATATGTTAGTGGTCGTAATTACACTGCAGAAGAAGAATCATAAATAATGAAGGAAGAATGAGCTTTAGGCGACCTAATTAAAAACCTGCTCTCTTTATTAGTTAGCTAGGTAATCTAAGTCAACCTCTGGCTCTAAAGATTTTCACTGTACAACAGAGGAAATTAATCATCTGTTAAAGAGTATTTTCTTTAACTCTTCGCCTTGGCAAGAGTATTGGCTCCAAGTGGATTTTGGAAGAAACTGAATAGGTGCAGCCAGGGTTGTTTCTTTAATGTTTTGTTTTTTAATTTTTTAATTTAGTGGTACCTTCTTGGTTAGAAAGAAACACACTGCATATTGCTTCCTGTATGGGTACCTGAGAGTCTGGAGTGCTTCACACGGGGTAACTTGCATCCAGGGCAACACTTCACATGTATACTTCCTCTTTTGTGTTCATTGTTTCTGATAAAACATTCTCTCAGTTTTATCTTCTCTTGACTGATAATTTTTTTTCTGTAAATCTAAGATACTATTCCAGGTTTTAAGTAGTCAATTTATACTGTGTTTTGATAATAACCCTGGCTGAGAAATGTGGGGGGAAAAAAAGAGAACAGTAATTTTCTAGAAATATTGATGCTTTTAAACATTCCACTGCTGAATGAAGTAGATCTTCTTTAAAAGTTACTGCGTGCCAGCACACATGAACCAAATGGTACAGGCATTGCAATATTTAAAGTCTGCTGCAGCATAACTGATGACTTGGATTTAGTAAGATCTGTAAGGTAACTTTTTGGGTTCTGTTTCTTGATGAGAGGACATAAGATAATAAATCTCCTTTATGACTAAGCTGACTCCTTGTTAAAACGGGCATTACTCTTTTAAAGTCTGTAGGAATTTAGTCAAGTTTGCATCAGCTGTAAATATGTCCCAGGGTGCTTTCTGTGTGTTGAAAGGGAGTTGCCTCTGATTTTTCTTTTTTTTCTTAATGTATTTACATTTTATGAAGTTTCCAGAATAATTTGTATTGGGGAGGGGGGAGATCTGGAAGAGAAGGGTAAAGATAGTTTGCCTTTTTGTAGCAATTAGGCATGCAAGGTTCTCTTAAATTATTAAACTTAATTAGTTTCATTTATTATTCCTGCAGGCTACAAATATCAGTATTAAATGCCAGTCTAAAGTGTAATATGTTGATCTGGTGGAACACAGATTTGGTGATATATTGCACTGCCACTAAACCTCTGAATAAGCCCGTGATTCTGCTGTGTTCTCATTTTACAAATAGTGTGTGTATTTTCATACAATGCTGGTAGAAAATAAGAGCATCTTAAAATGTTCTCGGCACTGTGTTATGTATCAGTCGTCCAGTGGATATTTCATTCTGTATTTCCAAAGTTATTTAGGTCCTGATTTCACAAAAGCTCGTGTGTGCGCAGAACTTTATTCACTGATTCCTGTGCCAAACCTTGCTGTAAATGGCACTTCTGGCTTCTGATGAGTGGTGGTTTTCTTTGCCTTATAGTTAGTAACCTCTCGGGAGGTTGATTATGTTTGGGTAAATAATCCAGCTACAGCCTTCTGTTGAGAAAATACTTCCTCTCGTTTTTATTGTGTAGATGATGGTTTGATCTCTGCCCCATGTTAATTATGCTCCTGAAACAGACAAAAGAGAAAACACTTTTATCTGTGGTGAGCAGGGAACAGCCTGTACGGAGAGCAAACGACTGGCACAGAGCTTGTCATGTGGCAGAGTGGAGAATATTTACTTAGAAGAAGCTGGTCTTGGGGAGGTGTCAGGAAGAGTGAAAATCAAAACCTGACTACAGAGCCTCCAGTCACTACCATGCTGTTGGCTGCCCGCTGCAGAGTCCTTGCGCACGGGTGATCGCAGACACCTGCTCTGACATACCACGACTACCTTGATGCAGACCATAGGAGTCTGCGGCGGCTCCTATGTAATTTCCAGAACATCCTTCTTCCCTCACCTCTGAAATGAAAGCTTTAATTTAGGCAGGGTAGAAGAGGGTCTGGAAATATTTTGGTGTACAGTAGAAATAGATTTGTTGCATAGGACTTTGTTTACATATTCACTTTTTCAGAGAAGACCTTCCAGAATTCTAGGTACTTTTTGCAAGCACTAACTTCACAGGTAACTATTTCCAGAAGGCCATAAAACACTTCAAAGTAGGAGGGGGAACAGCTAAGTACAGGAGTGCAGACTAGAAAGAACTGTATTGAAGCCGGCCCCATTTAGTCACTTAAAAATTCATTGAAGCCTACAGTTATTTATTTTCGCAAAGAACAGAGTCTCCCAGTCCAGCTGACATTTCAGTACTTTATCTTTGTTTTGTGGCTCAGGTGAGATTTTTCTAACCTTCACAAAACGGTGGCTTGATTCAACTTCTTACTTCTGACCAAATCCATAAAATAATATACCTTTGTAGAGCTCTTGGATCCATTTTACGTATTAATCAGTAGCCATGGTTGATTAAAAAAGGAAGGATAATAAAAATGACTCTGAACTGTAGATGTCTCCCTGGCTGTATCAACTGATCATCATATTTATGGGTAGCTTCCCTTTTTTGGCAAGATGATGTGCACTGTATCATTGTTCTATTCTAGTTGCAAATTAATCTGTTCAAAATAATTAGTCTTGAATATTATTAAGGGCAGTGGAAACTCAAGAAGGCGATTCTGATATCAAAGAGTTAGTGCTTGCTAAAAAGAATAGTCCATTTAGATGGAAAAGGAGTTGGATTTTGCCAGGAATTTGATGGAAAATCAAATTGGGAAGAGGGGGAGATGGAAGGGGAAAGAGGACAATGAAACGAATGGCGAGGTTTTGCCACTCTCCAGTTTTTCAACGCTATTCATACCTGCAGCCCCACTCACCGAGGGGTGATTTACAATCATATTAGCTGACTTTTAAATTCTTCTCACATTGCAGGGATTTCAGTATTCCCATATGATTACACTGCATTAGTGCTGTAATACTGTTGCTGTTTGCTATTAATTACCCTCCTGTACTTCAGTCGTGATAGATTTTGATTTTAACTGGTCATCCTTTTCAATTATCAATTAGCATTGATGTTTATTTCCCTATTGGTTTTGTTTTCCGATCCCATACTGGCATATGCCAAAAGGTTACCAACGGGCTGCTTGGTGAGAGATTTTTGTCTGTTACAAAAACCAGAGAGAACGGAGGGATGAAAGGGCAACAGTAGCATCCTAAAGCAGTAACTGGGTAATTGAGTCGTGTCTCTCCCTCCTGAGACATGGGTTCCATGTTACAAGTAAAGACTATCCATGCAGGACAGAATTTTGAAGACCAGGGCTTGGGAGAAAAAATTCTTTTCCAAGCTCTGCACACAAATCAAGATCTGCCCTGCCAGTGTAAGGAGTAGACTCGATTACCATACTGAATGTGTCTTAAGCAGTTGCTGGCATTTTTAGGCCTATGAGAACCTAGTTAGCAATAACGACACTTTAAATCGTCAATAGCCTCGATACTGGCACCGTGCTAACAGCATAGTTCACACGATGCTTCGATCTGGAGCACCAGCCTGCAGGCTCGCCTGTGCATTGCAGAGTTGGTCACCCTTAAAGATTATATCTGTTCCTTCCTGCTGTTAAAACTAATGACCCTCTGAAATTAAAGCTTGAATATTTACACTTTTTGGATAACTGTGCTGTCTTTGGGAACCTGGTTTTACAAAGAATGGTTCCTGCATGGACTATTGTATGTTGCATATGTATAAATTATATAGTGCCATAAAGGTCATTTAGCAATGAATCCTCTGTACCAAAAGCCAGTTTCCTTAAATGATCTTCAAAGCCCCATTCGTACATGGATTTGTGCTACCATCTTTTGTAAGGCATTCCAGGATACTTCTGTGGAGGTGAGAAAGTGTGCAGTGTCAGACTCCCCTTAATGACGGGGTGCAGGAGTGGCCCAGGTGGGGGGTATCCTTAACACTCACCGTAAGGCACAAAGGTGGTTTTGCAAGGGATTTGTTGATACAAACCATGGAGTGGAGAGATGACAGGAAAGTCTCAAGAAACAGTGGAAATTTCGCAGTCAACATAGAAGGCTTTGAGAAAAGTGACTTCTAACCAATCATAGAGCTAAATCATGGAGAGTTGTGCTAAAAACTTAGCCCAAGAATTTACTTCCTTGTCAAGACACAAATTAAATTCTGTTATGAAAACAGCTGCATTTAATAGTAATTATCACATTTTGATTTATTTATGGTATGGGATACTGTGAAATATGCTGAGTCTTCCATCAAAACTGGGCATGATACAGGTTAGTGGTAGCAGGCAGCTCCTGCTCTCTCTGGAGCAGTCCCAAACTCTTTGGTGCTAAGGCTATACTGATCTTAAGACTCATGAAAAAGCTGCTTACAGCAGTTAGCTCTGAACATCTTTAGTATTATATTCATGTTAAAGCTAGATCACAAGTGACCAGTCCTGAATGGTTCTGAGTGCCTGTAACACAAATTGATTTAATTTAGGGTTTGAGTTTTCTTGATGTCCTTGTGGAAACTGTAGCTGTGTGCTCAGCAGATGCTCAACTTCTGTCAGAAACTGAACCCAAATTAATTCGTATTCCTTTTTTTTTTTTTTAATGTATTCTCTGAATGTTTTTCCAATGTGGATGAAGCTCTTGAATTTAAAAGCACTTGTAAGATTGAAACATCTGAAAATGCACTTTTTAAAATTCAGTTACTATGTGAATCAGCACTAATCTCTGAAAATAAAATTAGATTTTTCAAGAAAAGTGGATCTGCAGTCATTTGCCAGATTCATGTTCCTTCACAAATCCAGACAGAAAGTCAGACATTGGTAGACTGAGTATAACACTTCCCAAATCTAGTAAGGAGTTAGATATGCAATAAACGCACATAAACAAACTGACAGAAAACATGTTTATCTTCTGATTCGACCTCAGATTATAAACGTGGCTCAAGTGCTGCAAACCGTCAGGCAAACTTACTGGAGAAGATGAGTAGAGGAAACATGCTGGAATACTTCACTCTGTTCTTGGGGCCAAATTCTGCTGTCCAGCATAGCTGTGTCCTAGCTGTTACTCTTCTGAGCTCAGCTCGGCGTAAACAACTGTAGAGAGTTTTGACGGAGGCCCAGATGCCCTCGCCTGATTTGAAGCCCAAACCACACAAACGTGCTGCCCCGGAGCGCTCTGCAGTCCGAGCCCTCGGTGCTGCACCGGTGTGGTTGTGAGGTCTCCTGTTCCTGGATTCTTAGCAGGGACCATTCAAAAGAGTGAGGTTCTGGTCTGGATTGATCGTTGTGTCCTGGCTGGGTGAAGTACAGACTTTATAAAATATTTAGCTGTGGAAAATGTAACACTTGGCACTTCTTCATAACAATATGACAGATGAGTGCCGAGGCAGAAGGAGCTTGTGCTATAGTTGTGAATAAATGCACAAGTGTAGTGGGAATGAACCGAGCTTGTGAAAGCAGACCCTCTCAAAACCAGTTATTTGAGTGTCAAAAAAAAAAAAAAAAAATCCAAGGGCTGCTGTTTTTCTGCCGGACTTGATTTGCTATCCTTCCCCTTGTGAAAGCAGACCCTCTCAAAACCAGTTATTTGAGTGTCAAAAAAAAAAAAAAAAATCCAAGGGCTGCTGTTTTTCTGACGGACTTGATTTGCTATCCTTCACTGGGGGAAAAACAAGCAGACAAGGACAGGCTGTGGGGAAAACAGGCTGGCAAAGAGGGTGACAAGTCTGCTCACAGTGGTCTAATAACATTGTTCCTGTCTTATTAAAGGTAATGAGCTTCAGTGAGAAATGAGAACCGCCAGGGACGATTTTTGGCCGGGGATGGCGAGGCGAGTCCCCAGCCTGTCCTCCTGCTGCAGAGCAGGGGGAGGTATGCCTACACGCTGAACTCAGGAGTCAGCACATGCCTCATCTTTTTATTGAAGCGCTAAACAATCTCCACCATTTCTTACTTGACAAAGCACATGAACACACTGCTTCGTTTCAGATTATGCAAATGGAATAATAAATGGTGGTTTCAGTCAACTGACTTGCTGGGGTGAGAGAGGGGAGGGGCTGTATTATTCTCCAGGGCCGTGCAGTGAGTTCCTCTGTCCCTGCAAAACAGGTCTCCTATATAATCCCCTGCTAATAATCAATTTATCTTCTTTATTTTAAGGGCAGTTTGAAATAGCAAGAAAAGTGTCTATTCTGGACCATATGTGATTTTTCAAAAAACATCAGGCAAGAGCTTTTAAAGCCACCATATTGGCAGTCATATTTCGAAGAGATACTGCTGTTAGCCGTGGAGCTGTTTGGGGTTTTGGGGTGGAGGTTTGGTGGTCAACAAATGAAGTTGACTTTCTGAGACTGGCAGTAGAAAAGAGTCTGACAGGTAGCTGGTACTCTTTAGGATGGGGGGAATGCCATTAGGAAAATGGCAACGTACAGGGAGCAAAATTCCCACCTAACTTTGCTCTGTGTATTCCAGTCTTAGCTAAATGTATTCGGTACCAGCCCTGCCCTGGTGGAGAGGTTAGACTTTGCAAAGTTCCTTTGATTCACAAATCTGAAGTCAAAACCTGTGAACAGCATTTGCAGTAGTGGTAAATACTAATTTAGGTTTGGGAGCACTGCAACATCTTGTTGCTTTATATAGACCTTCAAACTGACCTGTTAGCTTAGAGAGCTTACTTACAGCACACTTCTTGGACTGAAATAATGCAAGCAGGAAATGTTCCTTATTTCAGAGGAAGTATACTTGTTTACTTGCAGAGAATAATGACTTCTTAGAGATGACCCTCTTAAAATATTTCAGTAGACTTAGTTTACTCGCATCAGGCTAAGCATCTAACCTGCTTCTTCTACAAAATTAAAAGCCTGAGCTCACCCAGCAAAGAAAGGTTTGATCAGTCAATTGGAAAGGTGTTCTCAAAGTTCGTATTTCAGTGCAGTACAAGCAGGATTTGGGACAGGAAAGCCACTTACAGTAATGACATTGACTGCCCTGAGGATTAGAATCAGAATAGAGGGTTTAAAGCAGTGCAGACATTAATGGACCATTGCAGGGGAGCAGTGATCCAGAGCACATCCCAATTTGCTGGTGACGTCTACCAGTGCTAGATACTGCAGTAGTGCAGGCAACGTCTTCCACTTAGTTAGATGTTGGCTGACAACCCACAGGATGGCAGGGAGTATCCAGCTGTTATCAGCAAGATTTGCTTAATTGCTGAAAAAGAAATGTAGATGTACTTCAAAGAAAAAATAATCCAATCAAACAGTATGTGAACTAACCCTAATTTCCCTGAAATCATCAGAAGCAAGCCCATTAAACTAAAGGCTTAGGCTAAATCCATAAAGGTACAAGCAAGACAAAAATAATACCCCCTCCCTGCTCTTTCCAGTTTCTCCCAATGGCGTTTGGAAGAAAGGACTTGCTTTCTACGTCCAGAAAGCCTGCGGGTGCCTGCATGTGAGGAGGGCTGCGCCACAGAGCTTGCAGTGCTGGAGGTGAGGTGAGTATCCCCTGGGCCCTGGCAGGACTCTGTGATGTTTTGTCCTTTGACGAACTCTCTACTGCGGGAACTTGTGGCTCGTGTATTGTTTTCCTGGAGTCATTCCGGGTGTGATACAAAGCTTGCTGAGGACTTGGCAGCGTGGCAAAACAGCTGTCACCAGCAAGAATCTGTCAGTCCTAAAGTATCTTTTGAAATTACGTTTGTAATTGCCCTGTTGCTGCATTGAACCGATGTGTAGATAAGAACTACTGAAAAGTCTCCTCAGTGCGCAACCAAAGAAATAGGTTTAAAACCACTGGGACCGTCTTTAAAAACATGACGAAATTAGTTTTGAGCCCAATTCTTCACTGCTGTAGAGAGGCAGCTTCCTACTGCTTCCAGAGGAGCTGACCCAGTTTTCACTTGCACAAAACCAGAACTTGGTGTTTGGGTGTAGCTTTGCTCTGAAGTTTTCGGTAGCACATCTGTGTGTGTGTTTGCAGTGGGGCCGTGCTGGGGAACCCTGGCAGCCCGGGCTCTGTGTGTTCAACCAGGATCAGGTCTGTGTGCCCTCCTGGGAGAGTTGCTTGTCTGAGCATCTGGGGTGGAATTTCCATTGCTCTGAAAAGAGATCTCTTACTTTTGACATAGGGAGGGAAGTGGTTAGTTGGTTAGTGAAGCACTTCTGGAAGTGAGTAAGGTTGGTTATTAGGATGATGTTCTGCTTCCACCCTGTGTGGAAATACGGTTTAGAGTAGTGGTGATGGGAGTGAGTCATCTGTGTTGCATCAGATCATCCTGCTGCTCAGAGAGAGAGAAAACATGTGGAAAGGTTTTATGTATTGAGTTTCACTATACGGTGCAGTATCACATGTTTTATAGTGCTCTCCTTCCTCTAAATACATCCTCAACAGATATTTATCTTCTATGTGAGAAAATTACCACACAATCTGCTATAAGGCTATGCATCTTTAAAGTGTCACAGTGCAATATCTTGGGGGATAATACTGACTTTTGCTTTGGAACACCCTTTGCAATCCAAGTAGACAAGGTAGCAGCTTGACATACAGAAGCTTTGGGGGTTTGGGTTTACAAACTCACTGACTGACTCCTCGCATGAAGCTGTTAATTTCTTTGGTCGTAAAGCAAAGACTGAAGTGCAAGATGGCTTCTGGGCAGATGTTGTGTATAATGAAATCTTAGTTTAGGGATTCATTTTCAGTTCAATATTCAAGGCAAATTCAGACGTAGATGTTCAGCGTTCCTCTTTAGACTGGTGAAAGAGGACTTTCAATGACAAAGGATGTGTTTGCTGACCGCTTGCCCCACTCACAGTTTGGCTATTTTGCAAACACATTCTTCTTTTGCAGTTCCTGTTCCCCTGAAATCGGTAGCATGAAAATACATGACGTATAGTTTTTGATGCCTACTGTGCTCTGTAAACAGTAGTGGGAGGCAGAGTAGATGTGACCTTTTCAGGCTGCTAAATAACTCTGTATGTCGCAGCATCCTGGAAACTTTAAAATGCTACTTAATGTGAAGATCACAGCTCATTCACATCTCTAATGAGAGTGGGAGGTTTTCTGTCTTACTGTAATTGTTCTGCTCCTCAGCCTGCAAGCTGGGTTACAGCATGCAGCTGAAACACAAGGAAGCAAAACAGCCTGTGAAAAGAAGCATTCATCAGTGGTTCTCTTGGTAGATCTCGGCCTGTTAAGAATCAGCTGGACCACAGCTCCTTCAAGTCATGCTGTGCTGTACTTGTGTGTTCTTGAGCTTCCTTTCGTCTGGGTGGGCTACAGCACTACCTTTCCTTGGAGCTCCCGCGTGTTTCCGAGCCCAGTGTCAGTCTGTGATTTCCTTCGTGTGGAAGTGACTCCTAGGATGAACGCCTCTATGCCTGCCTTTGCAGACGCTTCTCCCAGGGTCCATTTTCCAATCCCACTGGGTTTACAGTTCACCTCTCAAAGAGGAGAAGATGCTCAAATTGTGCAGGGTTTTTATGGCACCTCAGTGTGAGCAAACAGGTGGCATCCTTTTGCGCCCTTTGCTGTCAGTGCAGCAGCTGCAGTCTTGTCTTCTCCTGAGACTATCTCGATGCGGAGTCCAAGGGGGACAGCAGACAACCAAACTCCGTATTGTGTCAAAGTGCAAATTCTGTATTCAGTTTGTCCCCACACGCTCACGGGCTACAGAGGCAGACTGCCGATTGGAAATCTGCCCAAAACGTACACTCAAGGTTCCCTGGGATTTTTCAGTGGTCTGGAATTTGCTGTTCCTCTAGCATCAGGAACAGCGGGCTTTGGAGAAGAGGTAAAATGAAGGTGCTTTGACGCCTAGTGCTGGGATCTGCTGTGGGCCCTGCTCAGACATCAAACACTACTATTACTTCTGCTGACCAGGCGCCATTTCAGCACGGAAGTTAGTGCTGTCCTGAGTTCAGAATCTGTTTCTCTTCCTTGCCCAGTCTTCCTTATCACTTAATTCTTGCATAAATGCAGTGTACTATCAGTGTCCCACACCAAGCGAAAAATCTGTGAGGAACTTCGGATCATCAGGAGTAGTAGTTCCGTGTCTATGGAGACATCTGAATTTCTGGTTACCTTCCAGCGCATTTGTGCAAATGGCTGATATTCAGCTTCAAAGCACATAAAAAATTTAAAGACTCACTAAATGCTAAGTAAAAAAAATACAATGGAGTTCTCTGCACTCAGTGAAATTATTGAAGCAATAAAGAATAATGCTTTTGCAGATGAGGCTCCAGACCAAGCAGTGCAGAGCAAATCAATAACGTCATACTTCTTGCCAGAATCAAAATACTTGTGGAAATAGCTGTGGAGTGAAAGGGGAAAAGGTTTGTTTCAATCAATCATTCTTGTACACTGCAATATCACAGACCAAATGAACTCACTTGCTAGGGACTTTAAGAGCTTGAAAAGCATTTAATCAAAAATGTTGAGGCATTGTTTATCCTGAATGCTCCTTACAGAGGGAGTACGTGGTAAATGCAGGGGAGGTAGGCTGAACCAGCAAGGTTGTATCAGGTCCCGGACACTTTCCTTGCACGTCCTCGTGCAAAAAGCAGGTTCCTAAAGCTGTGAGCCTGACGTTTTGTTCAGAGCGCCTCACTGCGTGTTCAGCCTGTGACTGCCAGCGGAGCAGTGGGAGAAGGGCCCAGCTGGGGTGCACTGGCTGGGAGGAGCTCGCTTGGTGTCTTAATGTTTGCAACGCAATGTCACGCTGGAGCCCAGCTGCACTCCTTCCCTGCCCTGCCAGCTCTTACAGGTACTCAGGGTTAGGTGCTGCTGCTCTGGGGTAATTCACAGTTTAAGCAGTTAGCCTATGCTTAGAGTAGGTGAAAGCTGTAATGGGTCTAAATAACCTGCTCAGGAAACTTGTAGTGGAATTGGGAGATGAAAACAGATGTCATGAATCCTAGTCCCATACCTCTATAGCCAAGCTGTCCGTTATAGATAGCACCAAGCTAATGCAGGCAAACAAACTTTGGATTAGAATTGCTCCCTGAACCTTGCTGTGATTGAGAGCAGCCCCGGTTAGTGTGCCTGGGGTGAGAAGACCGTTACAAATGGATAGTTCATGGTGCAGTAAGTGAAGAGAAATATTGTGGCCATCCCAGTAGTATTGCCCAGGGTATGGTTCGGGAGAGACCTTGCAGCTGCACGGGAGCTCTTCAGATGCAGAGCATCAGACAATGCTCTGAACTTAGGGCTGGTTGGTTTAAATTTTACCTATTTGAAATATGTCCATGAAACCTCAGCTCACCAAGTGTGAGCTAAAATTATCTTTTGAGTTTTTCTGTTAGTTTAAAAAAAAGTGTTTTTTTTTTAAAAAAAAACGGAACATGATCTTTGGCTGCTACTGTACAGAATGATGCAATAAAAATGATTGTTTCTGTAGTACACACACTCTGTAGCAACGTGTATTGATCGAGAGGATGCGACCATCTCCCTCTTTTTTTATTTCAGTATTTTATTGATTGAAGGGCAGCAATTCCAGTTTCAGCAGCTTTTCGAGTTTTGAAACACGTGTTAATTCTGCTGTGGAGCAGTAGGAACCCTTTATTCGTGTGAATGTGGAATTGCCATGACTTATGTTTTCAGGATGAAAGTCCAGTTTTGTGTGGACACTAAGATGCACGTGCTCTCTTGCTCCTGCTCCAACTTGCACACAGGTTCACGTGCTTAGGTCATTTTTCACCCCAGATATCCCTGTCCTGGTCAGAACAGGGAAGTGAACTGATGTCTCCCTTCATCCTATGATACAGCCATCTCGCTCTATATTTATTTTTTTTAAAAAAGAAAAGTTTAGACTAATTCATCGCCACAAAATATTTGATAAATTAGCACACTTCTACAAGATCCAATTGAACCAGAAGTTTGATGGCTGTCGTCAGACTATCTTGCTGTTCTCCTGATGGTCATCTAAAGGCTTGAAGCGCTTCAAGTTTTAGAAGGAAAGCTGTTGTCTTCATCCATTTTGAGTAATAGTGGAAGGAAGTAGGATTATAAATAAAGATTCAGCTCTTTCTTCTTCAGCTATTGAATCAAAAAAAGTTGTATAAAATGAGATCTGTCTTCTGATTACTCAGAACAAGGTTTTCAGCCTCTCATACAGCAGGTCAAACAATGCCCAGAAAGTTTCCCCTCCTTTCCTTAGGCCATTAGAGAATTAAATTGATTGCATCATTTTCAGCATCATTTCACAACAGTCAATAGTCCATCTTCCAAATTGTATCAGTGCCTCTTACCATATTACCCATATGGAAAAGGGAGCAGCTGCCTTTCCTGATACACAAGGCATGCAAAATTCTCCTACAGAAAATTATTCAGACAAAACAGTAAAATGGCAGCAATCCACCATCTCTTTTCTCCTGCAAATAGATTCTTCTGTAAGAATAAAATTATTAGCTGTTGTTCTTTTTTCTTCCCCCATCAAGTAGCCTAAATTCATCATTATATAGAGGAGTTTTGATTAGAAGAGAATACACAGAGTAACTGTGCTGTGATGGTCATAGGCACTAACCAAATAAAGTGCAGTCGAGCAGTCAGCTTGCAGGCTGGGAGGAATCAATTCTGACAGCGTGCTGCTCTGTCGCACGGTTGTGTCTCCTTACCTGGAGGCTTATTTAATGGAGGTGGAAGGGGGAATAGCTGCCAGCCTGGCTGGAGTGTGCCTTGGGAATGAAGCAGGAAAGGCAGTAGGAACTGCAATATAGTTTCATGCTTCTGGAGGATTATTTTCCTCCCAAGCTACAGTACATTCTTCATAACTGTGTCATGAAAAATACTCTCTCCCTGGCCGACACCTTTACAGATGATCTTCCTCCTTGAGTTAGTGGTGTAGAAAAGAACTGCTTGCAGCCTCCTCAGCATGACCCCGTGAAGGTATTCTGGGGCAGCTGTGGTCCAGAGCAAATACTAATGTTAACCTTCCTGCCCTTGATACCTGTCCCGGTTTGGGCTAAACTTCCTG
>NW_010428635.1:0-9628 GCF_000710305.1 Buceros rhinoceros silvestris
CAGGAAGTTTAGCCCAAACCGGGACAGGGGGCTGACTAGGTTCATGTTTCTGTAGTTTGTAGTGTATTTATTTTAGCCAAATCAGAAGCAATTATTGCATAGATTTAGAGTACTGTATTAATCGTGCCCTTATCTTGTAATAATATAGTACTGTTTGTAACTTGTCATTATACAGTAATTATTTTACAATTGAACAACTAGCAGGTGATCTATTACTGGATACTTGTTCCACAAGAAATTCTACTCTGTAATGTAATATACTAGTCCTGTTTTATAATGCAGCTCTTTTTTGGTTTGAAGATTGACCATACTATTGCTGTCGTATCACCTTCATTTGTTGCATACTGTGAAGTTACCATTTGTGAAGTGTTCCACGAGATTCTGCAGACTAAGGATTAGGAAACGGGAGTAACTTTCCAGATGTTGGACTGGCAGACACCAAGGATAGATAGCCTATCAAGGATATCCCCACAGGGGACAATTTCTTTGGTTTCTTTTTGTGAGTTCCTCCTTTACAACAATCCCACATTCATCTGGCTATTTAACTTTGTGACCCAGCAATGGCACTATAGTACAAGGTAGTAAAACATATAAAGCTGAGTCTGTAACAAGAGTTAATCCTGCTACAGATTCCTGCTACCTTAACTTGCTGTCCCGTAGGTAAAAATATGTATCAGAAATATTGATTGAGCTTAAATCTTATCAGACCTTACATCGTGTTTGTTTCTAAATCTTCACTCATGATCTAGTAATATTACAAACCGCAGAACTGACGAGGATGTGCTTCTTTGCCCCCACCTCTCATCACTGTAAGGGTACTGGGCCAGTCTCTGAGCGCTTAGAAAGCTGCCGAACTTCTGACACTGGTAACCTCCCTAGAGACCAAGTTGCTACTGGGTTTTGTATGTGAGATACTTTTCTGCTTATGATCACCTATTCAGGTGAGCTTTGGTAGTTGCATAGTCACCAGACAAGGCCCTACCCTCTGGGGGAAGAAAAAAAAACCATGTGATGACTTGCCAGCTCTGATTCCCAACCAAGTTCCCTGGCTTTTCAACTACTGTCAGTGCTGATGGCTATTTTTTGTAACCTCTCACTGAAGCTCCAGTCAGCATTAATGACTATTCATTGAATCTAAATTCAGTACTGTGCTGATGCACTTGGGACTTTGTTCTTGTTTTGTTGTTCTTCTTTTTTTTTAATTTAGTTTTTAAAAAATGTAATTCTTTTTCTGCTTAATTTGGGCATCATGCCTCCCAGGGCTGTGGATCACGGTAGGCAGCTGAGCACCCAGCTTCTCTTGGGGTTTGCTTCCAGGGAGTGAGGAAAGGAAAGCTACGTGCTTCTAAGTTCAGCAGTGCCAGGGAGTGTTGAACACCCTCTTGTCAAGAAACATGTCATTCTTTCATTGTCATGAAAGAAACATGCTTTTAAAATTTGAGCAGTGGTGCTGATGTAGTTGGTCTGCTAAACTTTCTAATAATGTAGCCACTCTTTTAGCAGCATCATAGTTGTTAAAAATTGATTTTATACTGTACGTTCAGTTAGTACATTGTCTCTGTTAGCGTGCTCCATTTTAATATACTCACAATATCTTAAAAACTGATTTGACTCCAACTGAAATCTCAAGCATATTCCAGTGGATTTGTGTGTAGTAGCCTTAGCCCTTGGAGTGTCTGGGCATATAAAAATGGACATTCGGGACCTTTCTTCAGTAAGTTGGATTGTTCTGATAAATGTAGGTATAAAACCAGTTGTGCAAGTGAATATAAATTTTTATGCTGAAGAACAGGATACTATTTATAAGCAAAATACCCTTTTATCCCACAACAGAAAGCTTATTTTACCTTGTTTTAAGTATGCTGCAAAGTGTGATTCGAAATAAAGGAAATCTAATGGATGACCTAAATAGAGAAATATGGAAAAATGTGGGTTATTATGATATGGTTTATTGTTGTGTTACCATTCTTTTTTTTTTTTTTTAACTTACTGGCCTGCAGTATCTTGTCACTTCTTGCATAAGAAGTAGAATAATTAGAAATGTAGGTGTATTTGTTATACAATTGTAACTAATTCTTCGTTGCCTAAGCAAGTACTGTTAGAGCTAGAATAGTACATGGAAATACTGAGAAGTATCCTAGTATTCTGCCATTCTGAAACAGTCATATAAAGTATTTTTGCATGCAAACACTTGTTGTTCAAGAATAATTTATTTTTAAAAAAAATCAAAATTAAAATTTTAGGTTGTGATTTTTTTTTCTTGGTTGGTTTGGGTTTTGTTTGTTTGTTTGTTTCTTTATTCAGAATGATGGAAGCAGGAAGAGGAGGTAGTCTAAAAAGAGCAGAAATGACAGGCAAAAGATTTTATTTCCCCCCCCCCCAAAAAATACAGCTCTTGAAAATAAAAGGACAAATGTTTTCATCATTTCCTTTTTTTCCCTCATTTTGACCCAGTCATTGACGATAATAGTAACCTGGATTCTTTGGTTTTCTGTAATCAACTGTTACTGTAATGTCCTTGAATTAATAATAATCACATTATTTAAGACCACTCACTTCCTTGGCATGGTTTTTAAATAGCTACGCTGCACCTTTTTGCAGCATTGCACACTGTATTGTAATTCAGAAAGAAAAATCAGTGGGTAGCAAGCACGGGCTTCAGAGTTGCTCTCTTTAGTGGCAGGAGTTGGGAGGGCTGAGTCCTGCACTGCATCTGCTTACCTTTCCTGTTTTGCACGAAGTGTGCCAGATACTCTTGAGTGCTCTACATCTCTTAAACTATTTGGATTTTGAAAGAGAAGAGTAATGGCCATGTAACAGTCAACGTAACTGCCGGTCAGAGGGATGGGTAATACAAACTCATGAAAAGGGCTTCAGAAGAAGCCTGCCCCTCCCCTCACTCTCTGAATGGGTGACTCCTTTCCTCTAACTGTTGTGCCTGCCAGTACCTGGATCACCAGTTCGCAAAGGAAGCTCTTGTGTCTCTTCTCACATTCCTAGAAAAGTCCTCTGCTCCCCTTCACCTCTGAGGTTTCATTGTGGGTTGGCTCCCTGACGTAGGCATCTCCCTACTGTTCTGTTCTCCTCTTGCCTGGTCTTCTCCATGCTCGAGCAGTTCTCCCCAGCTTAAGCGTGCTCTGTCTGTGTTCCAAGCAAGATGCACAAGCTTTCCCTCTCCTTTGAGCTCCTGAGCTGCATTGCAGCAGTGAAGGTGAAGAAGATCGGGAGCCTTGCACACTGCTCTTGAGGTTAAGAGGAAGAGGAAGGTATTGTCTGCAGTACATGTCCACCAAACTTGAGACAAATTAAAGAGTTCATTGCTATACTCTGCTCCATCATCTGAAGTAAGTCCACAGTGGTGTCTTTTGCGGTATGATAGCTCTGACTTAGTTTCCTGAATTTGCACTCAAATATGAGATATTTTAATACAGGAGGAAAGTGGCACTAACTGAATCAGTGATAATTTGATACTATCCACTATGAATAATCCTACATTAATATTCTTTCACAAGGCAAATAGATTATTTTATGTGGTGGTGAAAAAACATAGGGGAGAATGGGTAGTTATAACTTCTTCCCCATACCACCAGATAGGAACAAAATGTATGAATTTTTGTAGCAATGCTACAAATCCTCTGTATCTGCTAAACTAAACCTTATGAAGCTGGAAGTGTTTGTTTTCGAGCCTATTTTAAATTGAAGATTGGTAGTTAATTATGTATCTTAAAGGGAACAAATAAGACTGAATTGTTTTAGTAGTTAACTAGTGATTTTCAGTGCCTAACTGAAAATAGAGAATTTCCAGCTGCCTTAACTCTTCTGAACACAAATGAAAAATAGTTGAATGAACTATTTATACCAACACAAGAGAGTTTTAATTTTTGCCAGGAAAAGACAGCAGTTTCTTGTCAAGAGCCATCAGCATATATAAATACACAAGCAAACCACTTTATTCTCTTCTGTGTGAGCTGTGGGCTCTTCAGAAGGTTTGGGTTTGCCTTCAGATTGAAATCTCAAGAAAGTTAATGAGAAAAGTGATCTCTCTTTTCCCTATAAGACAATATGAGACTGCTGGTCGTCCCTAAATCCTGAAAAAGGAACTTGGGTTTTTTCAAGATCATGCTGATTGATCTCAAAGGTATCTTGTAGCTTGTAGCCTTGGTTTAGACTTGGTTATAGTCTAAACTTTACAGGTGAGTAGACACAACTATTCTACCTTTGCTTTAAAAATGTGGGTTTATTTCAGTGAAATGTCTTTCTGTCGGTCTCTCTCAAAGAGCTTTGTAATTTCTTTATTGAAATGCATGTATGTTTTAATTGTTCATTACTGCTTATAAAGGTACAAAATAAAAAACTGCTATCCAGTAATTAGTGGACTTGAACGATGTAGTCCAAACTTTTTTCTGTGGTTTGGGTAAGTTTCTTAAAGTGCATGGAATTTTTTAGGCTCAATGGTGCAGGGAACCCATGTATGTGATCCTAGCTGGCTATGTAAATCCCCTAGTGAGCCAGAGTACTATGAAAGGAACACTTGAAAGCCAGATGCAATGAAAATTTAAACACATTGAGTTCATAGCATGTGACAGATTAATCATTATTTAAGCTTTAGAAATGTCACAGCATAATTACTTTCAGAATGAGTACAAACATTTCCCATGCTCAAAAATTGCTTTCTTGCTGCAACTTTTGCCCCTCCTGTGAAAGTTTTGTGAGTTTTCTGAACTTAATCATGGTCACTTTATCACAGGCAAATTCTCAGTGAAAATTCAAAATCCAAAAAATTAAATAAAGTCTACAGATATATTTTAAAACTAAGCCTGTATTTTCTTTATGCTCTTCAAAAAATCAATGCAAATATTTCCTTCACAAAAGAACAAAACTTGCAACAAAACTATTTAAATGGAAAATGCTTAGTAATGCTTATTTGCAGAGTCAGGGAATGGAAAGCTACCAAAGGTTGGATTTATAAGCACTCGTGGGGGGTTAAGTTCAGCTCTCCTATGCATGCGATACATTTTAATATCCCGACAGCATACGGTGGAGCCCTGTCTCTTTCTGTGCTTGTAAGGAAAAGTCAAGGACCAGAATTTACTTTCTAAATTTGTCCTATATCTGGAATATTCTGATGAATGCAATTGACTTTGCAGTATAAATTGTGTTGCTGTGTAAAATAGAGTCATGATCCCAGTCTACACTTACATGCAAACCCTTCCACTTTACATGATTTGTTTATTATGTGAGAGGTCCAGGTTGGATTTTGGAAAATATATGTTATAGTGGTTCTGCCATTTCTGAGACTCAGGCTAGGGGGAAAAGTACTCTTCATGTTAATTTAGGGGTGGGGTTGTTTGCACATTTTTAAGTGGAAATATTTTTGGAGCAGCTGTACATCCTCATAGCAAAGAATTAAAGGTCATAAAATTTGGCCTTTGCATCAGGAATATACTGGGAGTTGTTTCTGGTAAAATGCATCAGAATTTTGTAACTCTGAATCTTTTTTCAAATTGAACTTTTCACACATTCTATAGGATTAAATCAACATAATCACATCACTTAAGGTGTGTGTCACCTTCTATGCTCTCATGAGCTTGTTAGTGGTAATCAGAAGATGAACCTGTCATCCCCACAGAGCAGCTGAATGCGCTATAGATGATAGCTATGGATTGAAGGTAGACTTCTTTGTAACTCTTGCAGTGGCCAAGAGATAACCCTCTTCTTTTCTCCTCTTTTATTTCACTTGCTGAGCCCAGACACTATGGAAGAGTAAGCTAGTTTATTGAAAATTGGAAGAGACTAAAATCAGGGAAGGCATAGGGAAGGATTAGGTGGATATTCTTTAATGCAGCTCTTTGTGTAAGGAGACAGAATGAGTTCACCATTAAAAGAGGTTGTGGTAGGTCATGTCTAAACCACACAACAGCACAGTGCAGGAGAGCCTTGCCCTGTCTGATCCATGCTCTTGGGCCAAAAACTGGGGAATTAGCTATGGGTACATGATAAGCTACATCACTTGTATGTTAACCTAATGTATATTAGAACATGTTTTAGATTCACAGAACAACTAAACATCTGCCATATAATTGTCACTGTTCATGCTCCCAATATGCCCTTCAGTCTGGCAACTCCTGTTTAAGCTTGCTGCCTGATTCACTGAGATCAGGGTGAGTCCTGCATGATAAGAGCAGCTATTAATATTTTAAAGGCTGCCATCCATCCATGCAGGCACCAAAGTATTACATCACCATGTGTACAGGACAGAGTGGCGGTAATCAATAGATCTAATATGCTGGGGGCCCAGGGAGGAACAAGTTAGCATTTCCCATGCAGAACGACTCGATATCATTAAGTGAAATAAGCAAGGCCTATCCTTAGAAAACAAGAACACTCATCAGCTATTCTGAGCTGAAAACCAAGAGTTCTATATCAAATGGTACAGTTGGCCTAGAATTTCTTCACCGGTCAAAATCATACATTTTTTGCAAAGAAAGCAATGTAGTCTGTAGCTTGAACACAGTAATAATCATGACTGATGGGAAAGAAACCATTTAATGTATGTGATTTGTATTACTGGAAAGCCGAACTGCGAAAAGCTGTAGCCACACACGTGGTAATTTTGAGGCTCACTGAACAGGTAACACAGGTGTGCTCTTTCACTGAGGCTTTCTGACTGCTCTCAAACCCTCTCCCTGCAGGGCCCAGCCTCCTCTCCCAGAGTGCACTCCAGCTCAATTCCAAACCTGAAGGGTCCTTCCAGTACTCGGCCAGCTACCACAGCAACCAGACCCTTGCCCTGGGTGAAACAGCAGCTGCCCAGCTCCCGGCCCGCAGCAGCCAGGCCAGAGGTGCCATCCAGAGCTACAGCCAGGTACGTGTCCCAAGCAGTCCCGGTCTTTTGCACCTGAAATCCTGTGGGGTAGCTCCGTGGAACCAGCTGCTCAGTGCCGACTGGTGTGCGAATGTCTGCCTTTATTTTCTGTCTTGTTCAATGCATCTGTAGTGGGGTAGTGTTATCATCTTGACTTTCGTAAGCCTGAAGTGGGTTGACTTCCATAGAAATAAAATAATCCTGATTACAATGGAGATTTACATGCCAGTTTTACTTACTTGCTTGCATGTCTATTTTTGTGATAGCATGTTTAGGCCTTTGAGCTTGAAAATTTCTGTGATTCTGCTGATTAGGAACCCTGACTAAGGTCTAGGACCTCCCTGTGCTGGTATCAGGGTATTAACCAAAAGCAGTAAGTGTCAGAAATAAAAACAAAGCCAGGCTGACACTGGATGTGAAACCTGCTCGGGATACCATGCATTGCCTGGTGCTGTGGCCTCATCCCAACCCTAGGAATAATTTTTGCCTTTTTTTTCCCCCCGTACTTTAAGACAAGCAACTTATCAGACAGACATCTGTATGTCTCAAACATTTTGAAAGATTGTTTCAGATACTCATGAAAACTTCATAAATCTCTTCCTGTCTAAATGATCCCTCTCGCTCTGACATGTAACCCTCTCGCCTTCTGTGCTTTTCACTTGCGACATCAAAGCCTCTCGCTGGGAAGTTAACCTTCATTTTAGACAAAAACTTCTAGGAGCGTTCGTGCTTCTGTATATAAACAAAGTCTGACTGGGTTTCGTTGGACAGCTCAGGTTATTTTCTCTGTTTAGATGTTAACCGCCCCATCAAAGCAGACCATCTCAGTGTGACACTGGGACAGCTTGTAATTCAGGATTCTGTAGAAGTGAGCAGTATTTGAATTTCAAAGCCGTAAATTGCTAAGAGATTTCAAGTAATACATAGTCATTGCACAGCTTGTGGTATACCGAGAGACATACAATATTCTATTCTCTCAATTTACTCAGAAAAACTCACTATCCTCTAAGACTGAAACATGAAATAAAGCACAGTTAAATTTCATTTCAAATCTGGTAGGTACTTCTTCTTCTTCTATAAAGGGTTTAAAATGAGCCTGAATAGTGTTAAGGCCTCAGGGTTTTTCTGTGTTTACCAAAGAGGACCTCCCTGATGTTCTTTGGGATTGGAGCCAGCAGGAGAGCAGGATTCCAGCTAGAAAGGAAAAGCAGACTATAAATAATATCCACTTATAGCCTGGGCAGATGTCCTCTGGAGTTGTGCTTTGTGAAAAACTTCATACCCTGGGGGTTAGCCTAAAGGGGTGTGATGCATTCTTCAAGCAGGCTAGAAAAAGTAAGACAGTGGAAAAGGAACAGGTTATGAGAGCAAAGAGCAACAGAAAAAAAAAACAAAGAAGAAATGAGAGGGGAATGAGAAAGAATCCTAAAAAAAAAAAAAGGCAGGAAGGGAAAGTATGCAATTGTCTAAGGGGCAGAAGTAGTGATATTCTTTATAAATTTTATCATACTCATTCATAGAAAAGGATGAATTTATGGAGGGGAAAAAATTAATGATCTAGATATCTTTCATTGAAATTACAGTGAACAGCCATTGCTTAGATCTGAAAAGGCAACCTTTCCTATCCTCTCTTTTTCTTGGTATGAGAGGACAGAAAACAGGTTTTCTTCCCATGTTCCTCCAGATTGTATGGAAGATGTTCCTGCAGGAAAATAACTCACAGAATGTAATAATTTTTGACACCATCATCCTGCAAAGGACGCTTGACAACCTCAGGTCAATTAAAATGTATCTTGAACAAACTGCCATATAAACTGTGAATTAATACCATAAAAAACATATAAAGGAGGTAAACAAGAGGTAAAAAAAGAGGTAAACAAGAAGAGGAAGAGTCAAAAGTTAAAAAGTTCTGTATATGACCATTGCTGATTCCACAACTAAGGAGAAAAAAAGTCAATCCTTGGAATAGTTTTGCTATCCCTATTATAATCAAAATAAGCCTCAGAAGTCAAAACTGCTCCGATTGTGATAATTTCCTCTGGTACTTATGTGCAAGGAATATAGCTATCTCTGAACATGAATGATAGCCCAAATTCGTGGAAAAAATATGTAAATAGTCCCAAGGCCAGCTGTGACAGCAAGAACAATTTCTGAAAATGCAATTGTATAAAACAGGAAAACTAATTAGTCTTGGGACTTCCTGTATAGTGCTGTAAAGTGCAATCTAATATTTTTGTCAATTTGGAGGACTTCATTATAGATCACAGAGTTTTTCCACTGCTTTGAGTACTGTAGAACACAAAACTTCTAAATGCTACTGGAACAGGATTTCTTAGCAACAACTGCTCCTCTGGCAGGGACACTCTGTTTCCCCACTGAAAACAGCTTTACATACTTGGCATCCAGATCCTGACATACCCTCTATTAAGGTGACTTGTGAAGAGTCAGTAGTGGCTCTTACTACAGAAAGTAGCAGATTTTGCAGATGAGTTGCTCGAAAGTGACTATTTGGACAATGTAATTTGTGAACAGGTGATGAATTGGGTTTACTGTCATCTCGAGAACGGCCAGCTTCTGTGGTAGGTATCATAGAAATATAAAGCATGGCATGCACTACACATAGTAGGTGTCCACATGGTCTGCCATATATTTGCAAAGGGAGAGGAAAGGAAGAGAAACTAGCTTACATTTCTGGAAGAGGACTTTTTTAGCTTCTGGGGATGCTGTGGTCCTCTCAGAGGTTGAGGCAGCAACAGAGAGAAA
>NW_010428635.1:9795-14438 GCF_000710305.1 Buceros rhinoceros silvestris
CTGCTGCATATTATCTTATACTCCTGAAGCAAGCCTCTGGACTGAGCAAGCTGGCACTTTTAGATGGAACAAAAAGTAGATGGAAAATAAAGGTAATTAGAAAAAAGAAAAAAAAAAAAACCTTGAAAAATCATTTAACAGTTCATTTTCTATCTTGTCTCCTTTTTCCTATAAAGAAGTCATAAGCTTCTCATTCATCAGACCACCACACCTCACTAGCCCTATTTAGAATATTAGCAAATTACTATGGGTTCAGTTGTCAAGCAAAAACTGTATAGTGGTCTCAGGTAGACTCATGGCTCTTCCCGCTAGCAGTCATCTGTGCTGACCTATCACAAAGTTACAGGTTGCTTGATAATTTTCCCAGACATAATCTAAAATAAGGACTTCTGTTAGGATGTGGCAGATGATGATGTATTTAAAACCAGATTCTGACTATGAACACGAGAACTTTCCTGTTGTTATAGTAAGCAGATGAAATCTTACAACATATTGCTCTTCTTAGGACACTCACAGAGAACAATTCACTCGTATAGTGAAGACGCAAAAAGTAGCGAAGAACCTGCATAATGCTGGTTTGATCCTGTAGTAGGTAATGATGGTGACTTTCATTGCTGCTTTAAAATCAGAGATTGACCATCTCAGGACACTCTGAAAGGGTCTCACACAATTCTGTTTGTGGATGTAGATGATCACGATGGTATTACCTACCTTCATCTATATCTATGACCTTTGAGATTAGGATCAGGTAGGGTTACTAGTTTTCCTAATAGTGTTGGGGTATATTTTGCAAACACAGTATAGCCATGACCTTTGGGATAAAATGGGGAGAAACAGATGAACAGGCCACCTTTGAGGGATCCAGAGGTATAGCCTGGCATCTATTAACATGTAAGTGCATTTGAACATAGGTAGCATCTTTCTAGTTAGGTCAGGAACTTAAAAATGGCAGCAAAGCAGACCCTTCCACAGGTGCTGCCCAAGGACTGATGTCTGCATCGTGAAGTCTAGAGAATGCTAAGCATTTTCTATACCCTCTTCTGTCCTTCACAGAAGTCTTGATAGAGGCTTTGGTCCAGAGCATAGTGATAACTCAAGTGAAGCCATGTGAAAGGTTCTTTGGGCTGACAGAAAACAGCCCTCAATACGCTGGCAAGTCATGCAGTCACTGAAAGAGCACAGAGCATCACTGAGATTGTGAAAGAGAGCTGGACCCTTTAAAGACCACCCAAAGTCTCTACAAAACCCTAGTAAGGATGATCAAGTTTAGTGCCTAAAGCCAGCAACACCTACCAATATTCAAGAATCCCAAGTGTCCTGGAGGGGTGTCTTCCACACAACTTGAGCATCCAATTGGAAAATCCTCCCTAGAAGCAAGAGGAAGGGTCTTCTCATAGGCAACAGTCATACTGCATATGACTATGCTCACATCCATCAGATACAACCTTGTTTGAGACTTTGAGGGCCTGGCAATCCCTGAAAGTTCCAGAGAGCAGAACAAGCTGAAAACCGGTGCTGGCATTTAATGCTAAACTAAAAATGCTTGTGAATAGAAGTTCATCCAGACCTAAGATAGGCATGCAGACTTACTCAAATGTAACGTAACTTTTCAGTTTATTCTATTATCTGTCAGAGAAGCATGCAGGACATTGAGTGCAAATTGTCATTTCTTAGGGGTAAGTGGTACCATGATTCAAATTTCCCAGCATTTTCCTGGAAATGCTATCATTATCTCATTCCCAATAAATTATTATGAAGCCTCTTCTGTTCTTAATTCTGTTTCAAAGACTCAGGTGGTTGCAGTGACAGAAGTTCTGTTCCTTAGAACCCATGAATTACGAAGCACAGATGCACAAAACCTACCACGTGTTTTGGCAACCCTAAAAAGAAAATAGATTGAAGGGATTTTAGATGATATACCAAATAGATCTGCTGCGCCTGATAACATTGGTAACGGTCATCTTCTTCTCTGGGACTTCTGCTATTCAGGTTTTGCTGGTCTTAAGTGCTGTTTTTCTCTCTGGGAGCAATCTCCAAGAATCAACATGCTGATGTTCCAGTAATTAGCAGCTGACTCCAAAGTCTTCCTTAAGCTGTCTGGCCATCTAGGATTTTGTAATTCCTTATCCATGAAAATTTTTTCGCAGAATAAATAATTCAACACAGTTATTTGCATCTCTCAATTCCACTTCATAAAACAGAAACTTTGTATCAGAGTCTTCCCTCTAATCTTTTTCGGATAAAGTTCTGATTAAATTTTCAATTTGAATTGTAAAAATAAAAAAGCTGATGACCTGAAAGTTAACACATTAAATGCACAAATTATGGAAGGCAAAGAACAGTTAAGACTGTTGTGTAATCTATTATAAACTAACTGGATACCCTCAGTAATTTTCTGTGTAGAGCTCTGCAGAACTCATTTTGTCCATATCAGTAGAGAATGATCTTTCTAGTAAGATTAAATGGGAAAGAAAATATTGTCATAGTTGTATTAATGTTCTCATGGGGTTTTTTTCACACATTTCTGCTTTTAAAAAGGATATATCAGAATCCATATATTGAATCCAAATAAGCAAATCAGGCTCCTTTTCTTCAGGATACCAGAAAAATTAAATCTCTGTGTCTTAGAATAGATATTTATAGGGATGTAGTAAGAAAGTCCATGATTTTGCTTCACATCTCTGAAATAGATTGATGCAGGAGGATATGACAACTAAGAAGTAAATTTGCTCTCAATTTATTAGTTTAACCACTGTTTCATTATCAAGTTGACAACAATAATGGATAAATGGAAAAATAAGGGAAAAATACTGCTGTGTTTCATTCTTCCATATGAAGTATAATGTCAATTGCAGGATAAACAATACGCCTGTATGGTTGTCTTAAGCAACAGACAGGGAGAAACATAGGGAGAAACTGAAACACATTTTGCCTCTGAAAACATGAGTAGAGAACGTGACTCTACGCTGGCCCTCTGAAAAAACCGTAAGAACCTCACAGTACATTTAAGGCAGGTCTGAGATTAGTCACAACCTAGAAAATAACTGCATGCTAATGTTTTCATTGCAATCTGTTCCTCCAAAAGTTCTCTTTCACACAGAGCAAACGTTTAGCTTTTTAGGAAGTGTTATACACTGCGGTTTTAATTAAGTATTTAATTCTTGTGTCTCACCACTACACTTTCTTCCTTGTTACAGAAAACAGTGAAGTGGGATTTTTCTGGTTTTTGAATTAGTACCTGCGGAATGCCTGCAGCTTTACAGAGATTTATTAGGAATATGGGATAATATTGGTTTACTTGAAATTAATTACTCTAAATCCTTGACACATCAAGCACTGTAAAAGTAGATTAGAAAAAAAGACATCTTGACAGTGCTTGCCTAAAATCCTTATGATCAATGACAGACTGCCTCGGTCACCACTGCCTTAGCAGTGTGTTGCAGAACACACTGGTAACATTGCAGAAGACTGTATTTTGGAACAATGTTAAATATTAAAAAGTGCATTATTATGCAACTTAACAGTCCAAAAAGTGAAGTTTATTAACTTCTGGGAGCCTGTGATGTGTGGGTCTGGCAGTGCTCCTTTGAGACACCTGAACGCTGAGTGCTGGTAGCTTCCCTGCTACTAAACAACTGGGAGCAAAGCACCAGGAGCAGCTTCTCCAAATCCTTGCTTCTTGTCCCTGTCTAGAAAAACACATATTCTTCCCCCAGATGCAGAGCATTTAAGATGAGGGGCAGGACTCCAAAAGTAAAAAAAGGACGGCAAAATTTCCAGTGGGTGTACATAGGAAGAAGTACGCATTTCTGGCATTTCGAACCTCACTTATTCTTTGTTCCAATTAGTTGTCCTTTATTTGGTATCCTAGGGAGCATAATTCAAGTTTCATAGCAGGAACATGGTGCCTTTGTTTACTTGTTGGGTTTGTTTTTTTTTTCCTGTAGGATGCTACTGAAAAAACAGGTTGCTATTTTAAATATAAAACGACACTGCTGTCGGCATTCACCACACCTCTTTGATCTGAGTCACAACATTAATTGTTCACATTTTAAAGGCTTTTCTCACTAAGGAAACCACTAGCCGAGAGGTGTGTGTGTTTGGGCAAAGCACTGGTCGTACTGATTCAAACTGCACTGTCAACTCCCGGGATCTGGAGCGGTTTCTGGGATTTCACATAAATTCCCTGCATAACCACAGAAGAAAAAGAAGTGTCTGAAACAAGAGTGTGTCTCCCAACACACTCCCTGCGGGGTGCAGTTATGAGAGGATTATAATGTTACCGGATTCACAGACGATCTCTTCAGCTTAAGATCCCCGACACCAAAGGGAAAGCCGCCCGCGTGTAAAGGGGAGCTCCATCCTTTGCTGCTCCAGAAGCAGCTCGGGCAGATAACTGAAATTTCTAAAAGGCAGCATCTTTTCGAGGATTTTCGCTCGCTCGCCCCCGCCCTCAGTTACTGGGCTTTAGGGGAGCTCTGTGCAGCCCTGCCCACGACCGGCGGTGCGGTGCGCTCCTTCCATCCCGATAGATTCCCCTCTGGATGCGGCCAGGGGGTGGGCTACGGCGACTGCTGCCGTGCTCTCCCTTCTCGTTGGTGCCGCGTAGATAAAGCAGAGGCGACCCGCTGCCGGGACGGCGG
>NW_010428636.1:0-37483 GCF_000710305.1 Buceros rhinoceros silvestris
GGGGGCGGGTGACAGGCCGGGCGCGGACTGCTGGCCGGGGACTGCACCTCGCGTCCATACGTCTCTATACTCCTAATAAAAGTGTCCGCACGCGAAGATGAAACGCGGGGGTGTCCGCCGGTGTTCCTGAGGGGCTGTAGGGTGGTTTTCGGTGGCAGCAGGCGACGCTGCAGGGAGTCCGGTGCGGGTCTGCTTCCAACCCGTCCTGACAGGAAGAGGGTGGGGGGTGGGGGGTGTCCCCAGCACTGCAGCGGGGAAGTCTTCAGGCACCTCGGGCCTTCCTACTAAAAATATTTAAAAATTCTTTTCGTACCTGATGTTGGGTGTTTTGGCAATGTCAAAACGTAACGATTCGGCAACTTAGTGCTGTATCTGCCTTTCTTTTATGTGAAAAACGTTAAAATGTCTTCATGTTTGTTGGCCCGGTTGCATTTGTAACTTCTGCTTCAGCAAAGCAAAGTAATTCTAGAAGCGTGTTTATGTGTGACCTTATAGCATAATAAATGTACTGTCTTTTAAAGTGTAATTTTATTGGTGAAGAACTACACAGCCTCTACTGATGTAGTGGATCCAATAAAACGTTGACACACAGACTAGTGAAAAAGGTCCGTGGTGAGAAACGTAACCTGGTTAAGGCACTCCTACCAAATTGTCCATTTTCTACTTATTCCCACACACCGTAGTATGTTGCACAACTGCTTGTTAGACAATACCTTGAACCAGCTCAGGGAACTGATTCACCTCTAGTATAAGCCCATAGGAAAACTGTGGTTTTTTTCTTCTCAGATTATTCAATTAAACTGGCTTTGCTACCAAAACAAACCTACATAAAATCTTGGTCTTCCTGTGGTGGCGTAAGGTACCACTGTATTAGATGACTGCCGATGATGACCACCTCTATACTGAAATTAGCAAAATGACGTGTTACCACCCTCACCCCAACTCTGTGCCATCCACTCATCATCTTCCTAGTGAAGACAAGTTTTGAGCTATGATGTAGGACCCTGAACTGTAGCTGCCGGTGCATGGCCACGTTTCCTTCTCATGCATTTGCTACAGAAGCAGTCATCTCTGGCAGAGGGGCAGGTTGGCAAATTGAGCGGGTTAACATTCTCATATGATTTGCTGCAGCCTTCAGCCTCATAAAAGGGTTATGTTTTAGTAGTTTATGTTCATGGAACCTAGCATACAGCAGACATAAGGGCACATCAAGGAACTGGGAAAGGCCATCAGTTCTTCTGGGCTGAGGTAGTGAGGCTTGCAAAACTCCCACTGCACATGAATATTGAAGCCTGACATCCCATGCATGCGCATCAACTGTCAGTGCATCAAATCAGTCTCCTCTCCATGTCCTTTGCACCGGCCTCCATAAGTAAGCTAATCAATCAGCCCTGAAGAGCCACAAAGATGCCTGCTTTTTTTGCTTTAATCCCTCTTTTCCTTCTTTTCATTCTCTGAGCCTCTTCTTTCTTCCCTGCTGTAAAGCAGTGTAAAGGAAATACAGAAACAATATAGGTAGAAAGGGCACAGGGATCACCCAGGATAGCTGTGACTTGGATCAGCATATCGTGTTTTTAAGCCACCTTTCTTGATTTCCATCTGCTTCAGGAAGGTTGCTTAGTTTGCTCAGCAGCTGCCCCGTCAAACCTGCTCCCAGTGCCAGATGTCGTGTAACATTAGAAAAGTGATACCTGGCAGTAACTGCTGGAGTCTTGAATGTGGTGTGGTTTTCTTCATTCATTCATTCAGTCAGTCAGTCATTCATTCATTCATTCACAGAATAGAGTTACAGAGCACTTGATCAGGAGAGAAGGAAAGAGAATGGTTTATTGCATTTGAACCTCACGTCATTATTGCCTCACACTGAAAGGACCCAGTTATCAGTCGGGCCTGGTTCATAATCCATCGCCGCGTTGTAATAAACTGTTGGAGACCAGCAAGTGTAACAGTGACCTTTCACCGGAATTGACTGATAAGAAGAGTATACAGTTTTAGAGGGAGAAAAAAGTCCCCCAAACCAGGCATGTGTTGCCAACCAAACCAAAGGGCACATATGGAAAAAAGACATGAGAAATGGCTGGGTGGAGAACTTTGCACAGCGCTGTTTGCATATGCGACACGTACCTGTGAGAGCCGCCAGGCAGTCCTGAGCGCAAACCCCAGAGCGCCCGTTTTATCTCCCCCAGCCCTGCGAAGGTTGCAGGAGGCTGTCTCGTCTCTGCGCTATGAACACAGCAGCCTAAACTTGCAGCAGCATAAGTAGTGCTTTAACTAAGACTTTTGATCTGAAACACAAACCGTCTGGGTTAAAACCAGACCTCTGACCAATCTAGTGTGTGTGTATGAGTGTGTATTTGTGTAGCTGTAGGAAAGAGGCGGAAAAAGAGACGCAGGGCGAATTACTCACCCTATAGATAGAACAGGAAGTTGCAAACAAAATCTGTAGAAGAAAGTTGTGGTCGTGCCTTAACAATCCATGCAAGCATGGTCCTTGGAGAAAAGCAAGTAGATCACCTACAGCCTCTCTGCTGTTCATGCCGTTTTGCCCTGCTGTGCAATACTCCAGCTGCTGCAGGGAAGGAGGACAGCCAGGTTTTCTGTTCAAAGGTGGCTTCTCACATTCCCACAAGGTAAGCATGTGTTAACTGGTAAGTGTGTTTCCCAGCATGCATACCATGGTTACGCCCAGTCAATGGGCAGCTGCTCCACACCTCCTGGTTTACGAATCTTCAGAGGTTTCCCTGAGTACTGAGATGGTGGAGCACAGCCTCGCCTCAAAGCCATTTGGCTGTGCTGTCCGTGTGGCTTAGAGCCATGTTCAAAACCCGACGCATATCTACCCAAAACTGTGTTCCAGAAGGAAATCAAAGAACTGGGGTGGAAGGGGAGGCCAAAACAACCCTACAGCTCTGAGCAAGGGCACTGTCTCCCATGGTTTGATTCCTCCATTGTCCAGCAAAACAAGACTTTGTGCGTCCCTTGTAATTTGGCATGTCTATATTGCAGTGATAGCTCATTTCATCACCAATTTCTCTGCCCTTTTGCAATAACCTACAAACTCTTAGATTTTAACTACCTATTTGGAGTATCTTATTAGTTACAGTCGTATGTAATTACTAACATATTACTGTAATTATAATTAAATTATGATCAATATCTCCTGTACAAGAAATCCCAATTAATTATATCTACACTGGGAGTCTGAAAAAATACTTCTGTAACCAAGATCATTTAGGATAAAAATTACATGCTAACATTCACAAGTTCTAAAATAACACTCTTGAAATGTATTTTAAGTGCAATTGGTTGCAAGTTTTCTAAAAATGTGGTGTTTCAATGGAAAATGCTGTTTCCGTAAAAGATTTTCCACAGGAAACAATTTTGCCAAAGTTTTTCTGCTTTCTGACAAAAACAATGCTCTGTTATACTTACAGATGCAGAAATGTCTTTACCATTGAAGACAGGATCACTTGGGATAGGGACCCAGCACATGAAAGGACTGGAGCAGGGAGTATAAATGCCAGGAAGCTGTTGAGCCGCTCGAGGATACGCATAAAAACTAAGTCCGAATGAAACATTTGCCTTTGATCTGGCAAACTGAAATGCACTGTCTTTCAACAAATGTCAAAATGTTTCATGCTGGTTAAAAATAGTTATTTGAAACATTCAGGACTATCAGAATCAAGTACTTTTGTATACTCTGACCCTTAAAACATGTTGGTATTTAGTCACTTTTGTTTCCGAGAAGATAAAAATAATCATACTAGGTTTTCTGGCAGATTCTCAGTTACTATTTGACCACTTAGATTATAAGTAACAAACTAGCTAACAGGAGTCCCCATCCATGCTCAAAATACTCAATTTGAACACAAAGAACATTGTGGACAATGAATCTGAGGAAGATGTATCGTACCCTTTGATTACAACAAATAAATTGAATTTCTGATTTAAACCTGAAACTAATCTCACATTAAATGAGTCACAAAGACCTGATCAGTTTCTGTATAATATGTTCCATTCATACTAATTAAGTGTCTTGTGACTGCTGGTTTTCTTGACATTTGCCTCTATTATTCTCAATTAGGCAATGACAAGCTCCTCTTCTGTAATTACCACTGAAAATACTACTAAAACAAAATGATTTTACATGGCTTGCTTGGTTTTTATTCATTCACTTACCATCTTCTGGGATCCATTGCACAATATTGCTAAAACGCTTTAAATGTGACATTTCTTATACAGCTAATACGTGTTTTAGATCATAATTACTGAGTTTGACAATCGGTGCAAAATTTGGATTCATCTCTAAGTGTAATACCCACACACACACATACGCATACGCACACAGTTTCCATACACGGAAGAAACTTTGTTCTTGCTGCTGTACCTTCTGCAGCAGCATTTAGGTTTAAAGTGGTTTTTAGGTATTGCTAATGTGCAATGGAAACAAAAATAAGTGCGTGCATTATGTTCATCAACATAATCCTCTACCATGACCAGTTCTAAAAAGAAAACAGCTATGAGATACTGTCCAGACTTAACATTTGTCTGTTTAACTCTTAAAATTTTTCATGCAATTAATGATATACTCGCTCTGTTGATTGAGGTGTTTTGTTTGATTTTTGTGAATGTAAAAAAAGGGAGTTTCAGAATACAATTAATATTTTCTCTAAGATTTTAATGGTATTAAAATAGAGAGCATATGGGTCCCAAATAAATTGCTGTGGGTCCTTTCAATAGCTATTTTTGACAGTTTCATTGTAAGCCACCGAGAAGTCTGATGACTGTTATTTATGCATGTCACTCAACGTGGGAATGCTGATTTCAATAGTGTACCTGCTTTGCACTGATGGACGTAAGATCAGGAGAATCAGGACCATTTTCCATCTGTATCTTTTGACCTTATTAAAATTTCTGACATTTTCTGAAGTGGGAGCACTTCTGTCTTGTGACTATGCCGTACATTTGACACAACGTGACACAGGTCTGGTTTGCTGCCAGCCAGCAGCCAGCTGCAGCGTTACCGTGGGCTCCTCTGGGGGAACCTCATTTGCCTCCTTGTGACAAAGCTTTCGTTGAGGGTATTCCCCAGGCACGGCTGCAGCACATCTGAAATGGAAATACCAGCAGCAGAAGGTAAGCCTGTGCACAGGGCATGTGAGGCAGTTGTGCTCTCAAACCTTTGACTGCAAGTGTCAGAAAAAGTATCGTTAAAAAAATCAGCACATTTAAAAGACACAAGGGAAGAATCTCTATTTTCTAAAGGGAGGCACTCATTCAAAAATTGATGTTGAAAACAGGTAATGGAACAAAAATTAAGTTTGCAGTATCTCTTTAAAAAAGATGAAAAAAATCTTAGTGCTAAAATCTTGCATCAATGAATCTGAAAGATGTGTAAAAACTGAATGAGCTTCATGTCACTTATCATGTTTAGTTTCTGTGTATCAGCCTCAAGAACAAAAGAATTAATCTGTTACGAGTTCTATTTCAAGGTTCTTATCCATTACCATAGCAATATTTGTATTATCCTTAAACAAACCTCAGGCTAATGTTTGTCTCTAGTTTTATATTAATCAAAACAACTTAAAATATTTCCACTGCTGTAAAACGCATCTTTACTGAAAATAAAACTAAAAATTGTTAGACAAAATCTGAGTGAAAATGATTCAACACTGCTCTTTTACCTGGCATTAGCATTCTCTGGGCGCACATACTATTCCATTTTATTCTGAAAATCCTATTAAAATAATAATAACAAGGACATAGACTGCTGCTACTAATGCATTAGATATGCTGGTGAGACTGAGCTCCCTAAGAGTTCCTCCTGCAAAATGCCTGCTGTTATGACCATTAGTAGTCTTAACGGTCAGTTCAGATTCTCGATTAGCTTGTAGATTTTTTTAAAAATATTTTTAATAGTCTCTTAAGGGGAACAGTGAGCTTTATAGTTTAAGAAACCAAACCAGATGGAAAAAAAAAATAGGAAACAAAAGACACCCTTCCCCCTCAGGCCCGTGAAAATTGTACTGTAGGGAGCCACCCTGTATGTGACCAGGTCTGTTTTTATATTAACTGCAAACAAATATGGGTACAATGCTGACTTTACTCTCTAATGTATATTTTCACCCACATTTCAGTGAGAGGTTTGTTGTTAGATCTGTGCACATTTAACAAAGTGACATAAGCCCAACATATACTGTGTTCAACAATATTCATATTTTGTTATCAGAGAGCACAACAATAGTTCTATTGTGTAGGGCAGCTTGCCTCAGAGGTGGAAGGAAGGCTGCACACAGGCTTCCAGAGTGGTCCAGAAATACGATGGTGACACCAGACTGGCTTATGTAAACAGGAAATCAAACCAGGATGTAAACTGGACTGCTTCCATATTCAGTAATACTCAGCTAAAAATAAACAGGTTGAATAGAGATAGGAAAGCCAATGCTCTCTGTAAATTCATTTTTCAACCTGAATCTTTCAAGACCTAATAGAGAAATTATTTTTAGTGTTGTTTTACTGATGTGTCTGTAATGGGAATGCAGTCACATCCAGAGGGGCTACTAGCATGAGAAAGAAAATGGAAAATCTCTCTTTCCAGTGAAGGGGAAAGAAGTTCTACTTAAGCTAAAAGGCAACGTTATCACAAGAATAAGGAAATAGAGACCGAGAAATCCAGAAATTATTAGGCATCTTATTCTGAGAAGATAAAGGTTTCTCAAGTTCTCAAGCAGTCTTTACAGAGTGAGGAGGAGGAGGTGTTTTTTTCTCTATCAGAGAATGAATTATCCAATGCTACTGCCTTCAAGACCATCGGGTGGAGTTACCTGGGAGATTCCGTCCAGTTCCCCTTCGGTTCCTTATGAATCCTCTGACTGCTGACCATGTCTGTCTCAGAAGGAAAGTCTTTCAGAAAAGGAGGAATTCTTCAGAATTATTTAGGTGACACGAGAAATACACATTATACACAAACCATTAGTGAAGTTTCCCTTCTGTGAAGATCTTTCTGCACTAGGATTCTAAATACTGTGATTTGAGGCATGTCATGTTAATGAAAACATAGAAAAAATGTGGCAATTCATTTACCCTTTGTTACTTCACCATCTCCATTAGGTATGAGAGATGCCAGAAAACAGGCTTGCAGCATAACAAACTCTTTGTGAGAGAGCGAAAAAGGCATGTATAGATGGAATCTGTGGGACTGAAATTAGGTATGACTGTCCTCCAACTTGAGGAATAGATTAACATGGGGTAAGAACTGTAAAGAAGTGACAACCCCCCCCCCCCAAAACCTGTAAAGAAGTCACCAAGTCCAAGCTCCTGACATCATCTGTAAACCTGGATATAATCTGATTAGTAGCACTGTCAAGCTTTATCTCAAAATAAATAGCATTTTTTGCGTCCACAAGAAGACCATTTCAAACTTTCACAGCTATAATGCCGGGAGGTTTTTCTTAATTTTAACCTCATTTTTTCAAGGATTTTTTCCTGTCTGAAAGATCTCTTCATTGCAATTATCTTCGTCTTACTATAGTAAAGAATCTACACTTTTCCTTGCCTCTTATGCCATAAACTGCTAGTCATTTCAGACAAATCTTCTCCACGGCTGGGGAATCAAATTAATTCTTTAATATGAATCAATTTTTCTTGGATAAAAGTGATCAGATATGTGCCAAATTCCAGATTATTGAAAAAAATTCCCTAACCTCTGTGTCTGCTTGCCAGGGTTGAAGGGTAAAAGGCACGACAAGTAGGTGCAATAATTAAGGGAAAAGAAGCAAACACAGGAGGAAGCTTTTGGTCAGAGTTTCACTGCTTAGTGGTAAGCAAGAGCAGACCAGCATGTCATCGGATCTATGCTTGCTGCCTGAGAACAGCAGCAAAGAATGGCCGAAGGTGCCCTAAGTGGTAGCTGTCCTTATTCCCACCCTAAACCACATACTGCACTAGGAATACAACACAGAAAACAGTAAACCATCGATGTTCATAGCGCACTTCATTAACAGATAATCAAGGCAGTGGCATTGCCATGGACTTTGTGACATTGACATAGGACCCAGAAACCAAGTCAACTGCTCCAGCATTCCGGGAGGGCTTTTTCTTCAGAAAATTGTCTATGTGATTCTGTCTTGGCACCTCAGGCCCACTGGAAATGCTGGATAGGTAAATAAATAAACAAGGTGCCTGGTGTTTTCTCCCCCTGGGTGTAGAACTTCCTTAGAAACCCAGAGGCTGTGAAAGGAGAAAAGCCCAGACAGACTTGGCTCTAAGCTGAGCATCTCAGTTCAGGAGTCACACTTCTGACCTTGAGACTCACAAAGGACATCCTGGATGGCAGGGGCAGAGTTTAGGCGGCTGCCACCAGAAAGAGGAATCATGATATAGCAGCGGGGTAACATGTTCTCATTCACGTGCAAGCTCTGAAGAGGAAGGATTTTTATACCTTCTAGAAGAAGACAAGGTGATTACAAGATGTAAATGCAGACTCTGTGACAAAGGCCTGTAGAGGAACTGCCCTACAGTGCAACTCTGACCTCCACCCTGTTCCTAGTCCTTACGTCCTCAAAGATTGTCTTTTTTCCTTCTTGACATACTTTAGCCTTCTGCCAAAAATTGATTAGCATATTCTTAATTTTGATCATTAATGAAGGTGGTGAATAGAACCATTGAATGGTACTTTGCCCTAGACTGAATTCTGAAAAATTCCATTGCAAATAGCAACCCAGAAGATCATCTTGCAAGGACAGATCACTCTTTGCTTTAGAGAGTTTCATATTTATCTTACAGTTCCTGAAATCATCCCCATCTCCTTACCATAACTGGTCATTGATAAGCATTGCCTGACTATTTATTAAGGTTGGATTTATCTCCTTTTCTTTGCTTTTGTTTCATAAAGAAATTAGTATCAGCATTGAAGTTAGGTATTAACATAAGTGATAATTTTAAAAAATGTTGGTATACAGTTTGGGCTTCTCTAATCAGACTATTATGATGGAATATTGTTTTCTAAAAGCTGATTTCTGTCTGCTGGCACATATATTGACACTGGTTAAATTGAATATCATGGTACAGAAGAATTCAGAGAATCAGAAATATTAGCATGCAACATTCGGTAGTTAAAACTGTTCCATATTCATAGTACAGACCTTGGGCTCCTTAGTTTCATCACAAACTAAAGTGGACAGTAGAATCTATAACTTCATGAACTAAAATAGAAAGAGGAAGAAAAAAATAATTTGGTTGTGATAAAAGGAAATCTGCGCAAAGAATGAAGGTAGAATACAATGCAGCTGTTACATTCCAGCATCACTCACTGAAGAAAAGTAACATGAGCTTCTTTTAAAATGATCTCTTTTCCTCCTTTTATTTAGCTCTTATGTACAAGAATGCAGGAATTGGTCAAATAAATCTGTCATAAAACTATTTTGCACCTGTATTTGGGTATCATTTTTGAGCATGCTCTCTTGAAAGTGGTAAGACTTCAGCATTACATAACTTGGTTTCAGTATTGATTGTATATATGTTAATTAATTAACTTTAAAACAGCTCAATGCTTTTTCCTTATTGGTTGTTGTACAGATTTATACCTGAACATTGAGGAAGGAACACCTCAATTTCTATTCATCCCAAAAGAAACTCTACTTGATTAGAGTCAGAAACCATTTTGCCCAATTATGATTTCTAAGCGCAACATGTTCTTTGGATTTGGAATAAATGACGTACTGCTGTATTGCCAGATGCACAATCAATAAGCAGTTTTCTGCCAACATGTCTGTCTTTGTTGTTGTTTTCACATCAGTATTAACCACCTCAATCAAAATGCAAAATTCACACTCACCAACATCTGGATGGTTATACAGTCAGGGGACTTTGTGTTTACAAATTGAGAATGGCTTTCTCTCCTCTGCTGATGTAATTTCACACACTAAATAAGCAAGATATAAATCATCATTGAGTATTATGGCATATACCATGTATTTTCAAAGCACTATGTGTCAAAAATCTAACTGGATGGAAATTGTTAATATTAGTAAAGAGAAAGACGGCACACACATGTGGTTAGAGGAGCAGAAAGTTGTGCCTTTCATTATAGACAGCATTTTGTCATATGTGAAAGAAACAACACAGCCAATTTCAAAGCATGCATGATGGAGAACACACTTGAGTATTTCTAATTTGTGATAGCAATAATCACAGACAATATAAAAAAAAAAAAGAAAAAAGCAAATGTGTTCCATTAATGTTTTTTGAAGTTAGAGTACATGCCCCATGATGGACACACTCCTGGACCATTGATATTTTTTACAAATGACTATGGCATCCGTGTGTTGGAAGGATGTATCTGTGAAGAAGTGGCCAGAGAGTCTCCCAAAACTAGATACCTAACTGACGAACATTTACTAGATCAAGTCTGCTATATATACATACAGGCTGTCTTAATGGAAATACCTGCAGAATCCATTACACTGCTGTTCTCACAAACAGTCAAGAACCCAAGAGTCTGTAACAGAATAAACCATTTTCTTTTTTCATAATCTATCTGGTAAAGTCAATGCGTAGGTAATATCATGGCTGAATGCTTTGAATACTGATTACAAAAATAGAGAAAAGCAAACCACTCAGGTCCCCACACAGCTGCTAAAGTAGAATGCTCACAAAGTTAGTTGTACTCATGGCTTAAATCTGCTTTTAATTTTAGCCTTTACTTCCATTGTACAAATCCAGTGAAGTAAACAGTCACATTACTGTAAAATGAGTAGAACCAAATAAACAGTCTCTTAATACGCTCAGCAAAATTTGCCATTCCTGAAAAGCTTGATCTGTGGTTAAGCTCAAATCTAGATGCTGCCTGAGCATTTATTTTTTTAGCCTTGTTTCATTCTAAATTAAACTTGAGTGGTTGTCCTCTATATTGCTCACAGAAACGGAGATTCACACAGGACAGCAAACACTCAGCAGGATTTTTATTAAGTGATAAATATACAGTGATCTCAGTAGCACTGTTCAACCCTTGCTGTAGCATGGACTCAGCATCTTGGAGCTCTCTCCTGCATATACTTCAAAGGCAGCTCCTGCTGCCTAGCTGTGAATCCATTTAATGCAACTCCCATAAAAGACAGCTCAGAGAAGTTATTGCTCAACTTAATCCTTATTATCCTGATACCAGTTTTTAAGGCGGACTCAAGGGCAGATCTTCAATACTCTGAACTAATAACCTGTACTGGTTAAACCAGAAAAAACGATAATAAACAACAGAATACTTAGTAGACATCAGGATAAATATGGTACAATGAAGAAGAGTCAACACAGCTTTTGTAAAGGGAAGTGGTGCTTCACTAATCTGCCAAAGTCCCCTGACAGAGTCAATAAAACATGTTAGCAACACAGATCTGTTTGATACCATCTGCCTGGATTTCCAGAAGGCACTCAGAACGTTGCCTCCCCTGAGGCTCCTGAGGAAGATAATCAGACATGAAGAAATGTTTAGAAGACAGGGAGAAGGGAGAGGGCCTCATAGTTGCCTTTCACAGAAGACAGAGATCACACATGGAGTCCCACATGGCTGTGTGCTCAAGTCTGCATTGCTCAACAGAGATCTCGAGTGATCAGAAAACAGTGTCGAAAAGGGATGACAATGTTTGCTGATGACACTGAACTAGTCAGAGTGATACAGACTATAGCTGATTGCAGACTCACAGAACAACCTCCTACCACATAATGACTCGACAACAAAAATGCACTGTGGAGAAATGTAAAATGAAGTCAAACGATGCTAGAAATCACTACAAAAGAAATCAAGAACATAAAATACCCTTTTGTTGTTGCATAAATACATGACACTCACATCTTCAATACTGTTTATAGTTATGTATCCATCTGAAGATGGATACAGAAGTACTGTAAAAGGTACAGATAAGTGCAGCAAGTACGGTTAAAGATACGGAGTGGTTACAGGATGAAGAACAATAAAACATGTTAAGGTTTTTTGTTGTGAAAGGCACTAAGAAGATCTATGCTAGAGCACCAATAAAATCAGGAGTGGCCTGTACAGAGTGAATAGGAAATAGCTGTTTCTTTCAATCTATAATCTGGAAGGTACCAAACGAAGTCAGAAGATGCCAGTCTCCAGGTGAACAAAAGGAGCTATGTCTTCACTCATCACATAATTAACCAGGAGACCTCGTGACAGGACGTTGTGGATGCTAAAAATGTACCTACATTCAAAAATCAATTTGATAAATTCTTGGAAGAAAAGGACACCAAGGGCTGTTTGATACAAAACCACGGCATCCAGTTTAGGGAGCCCTAGAATAACTAATTGTTAGATACCCAAAAAATATTTTGGAAAGAGTCTCTACAGGGTCCTTATAATCTTCTCAGGACACTCACTTGGTGGTCACTATTGGAGACAAAGCGTAGAGCTAGATGAAACTCTGATCTTACCCGTATGACTGTTATTCCTGTTTGAATTGGGGTTATGCCCTGTCAGCACAGAGTCAGTGTGCACAATAAAAGTCTTCTGTGTCGGACCTGCGGAGTGAGCCTGGAATTTCTGGGTAGTGCCATCACACTGTGCACACATAGCCACACATTTGCGGGAAACATCAAGCCTGCTGTACATAGGGAGCCCCAATCTCCACTATATTGTGAAGGGCCAGACTTTCTGAAACCATGTCAAGCCTCCACTCACAGCTGTGCATTCTCATTGCCATTGCAAACCCATCAGATTCACCAGGAAAAAGTGCTGCTGCATACCTCAGACTCTTGGATAAATACAGAATTCTTCTATACTATGTCAGATAAGATTTCTAAGTGAGAAAGAAGATGTATTCGGGAGAAAACGGAAGGCTGGTAGTCCTACTGGGAATATCCTCTTTTATCTGGGATGAACGTGGCTTCTCTGACTTGAAAGATAGGGTTTATATAACTTGGTGGTTCTTGTTTTCATCGTCCACAAATGAGCTGCCTCCTTGACTCTGCTTGGTGGTAGGATCTAAAGGTTTGTTAGACAGTCATTCTTCTTTAACCTCGTCACTATTTTCGTCACAAGTTGCACTCTCATAATGAGAGGTGGCTGAGTTCATTAGAACACCCTCAAATGCCCGTGTTTTTGCCAAACTGATCGTCCTGGTCCATATTGCACATGTGACTGTGGCTCTCGAAGGCAGAGCTGTGGCTTTGTAGTGAAGCAAACCAAGATAGAGTCTTAATCATCTTCATTTGCCTTAGTGTTTGCTCTGCTGTTTCAACACAGTTTTCAAAGTCCATTGGCCTCAGAATAATATAGGCTGCAAGCGTGTCTATGAAACCTCCATACTTTTCAAATATTTGAAATTCCTGAGATATTTAATGTGTTCTGTTATCCGAAAAACTTTATCACAGATGTTGGCTAATACTGTCCCGTTGTGATTCATTTCCTTGCTGACTAATGAATTACTTAGCTGAATTTCTTTGATAAAACTAGTGCACTAGTCAACTGTGAGCACGTCCTGGTCCCCTCGGTGTTCAAATAATTTCATTACCAAATGCTTCCAGGCTCTGCTAGCTGCCTCACAAATTACCACAGGCTTATAAGTTTATTCTTATATTCTTTTTACAGTGAAAAAATGTCTTCTATTCCTGGCTTGTATTGGATTTTTTAAATTTTTGCTTATTCTTTGGTCAGCACAATACTAGCATGAGTTCTGTGGGATTTTCTCAAATCCGTGCATTTTCCTCAGAAAAACTACTTACTTTTCTTATAGGACCAGTCCACTTCCTGTAGTCGATTTGTAGTTGATTCTCTTGTTTATTTTAGATGACAGTAAGAATTGATCAAGTTTTCTACCAACTATCCCAAGGTTTTTTTGGTTTCTTTAAAGGCATTAATGCTGTCTATGTCTGATAGATCATCTTTAGATTATTAAATATACTGTGCTCTTGTTTCTCCTTGGTTTTATATCTTTTACATCTTCTCATACTCTGGAATAAAATAAGTGAAACAAGTTTGTCAAAATTCTCCCCAAGGCTTACACTAAAATACAAGATAAATTTTTCCATCTTTTAAGATTTCTCAAGTAAAAGTTGGCAGCAGAGAAAACAAACCTTCCTCAAGAATGTTTTCTAGGAATTTTTAATGGAATTCACCTATCCAGAGCTTGTCCTTGCTGTCCCTATTATTATGTGTCACTTCAAAGTTCTCAAAGCCGTATTATGATTTTCATGCGTCTCACAACAAAACATGGAATGTTTTCTTACTGTTCCTAATGTGCTGGTACTTTTGAGTGCTGCTGAATGACCAGAGATAAACTTTCTGACATCTAGTGACAATGTGAAATAATTTTTTCCGTTTGAGCATATTCTGCTACCTCAGCATCAGTGTTGTCCGTTTGCTCCCTTCCTGCCACAAGGCTGCTCCAAGGGCTGCTTATAAAGCACTTGTGGCGTTTTCTCGTGTTTCACACATGTTCAGGAATTCCCAGGCTTTCCAGTCCACATTCTGCTTTCAGCAGAGAGCTCAGCAGAGGCAGTCAATCACCAAAAAGCTGGATCCTCCAGTGATTTCAACTGCTTGGCTTTTCTAAAAGGAAGCATTATGCATGGGTATAGATATTTGTTACAGATTCCTCTCATTTCATCTCTCCCAAAGGCTTAAGTGAATGTAATTCATCAATAACGAACAGCCTAGATTATATTCTACAAAGAGTCATATTTTAAGCTGAAGAATGTCACAGATGACAATACATACTGATGGCAGACACCCCCAGCAGCAACTGCAATCTGGTTTCTGCAGGAGATTCTTATGCAGCCAGCAGCCAGCCAGGGAACAGGGAACAGGAGACAACGGGGGAGTAGATGTTTGTGGGCTTTTGTCCTATACAGTATTTCTGCCAGAGGAGATCAGCCCTGATTAGACTTCTTGTTCCACACACTCTGTGAGGAGCAATGGTGGTAGTCTTCATGAACACTCACTCAGGTCATCCACAGGAAAAGGGGTATGGGGAACTACTGATAGTGATATTAAAGTCTGGTTGGCACCGGCTTTAGCAGATGTTTATTTAGAGTATATTGACAGTTCCTGAATTCTGAATCTCTTCTTTGTGGTGAATCCACAAGAAATGAAGACTTAAGACTTAAGCTTAAAGAACATTAATATTAGGGGAGTCTGATGTGTGCTCATATTCTGTCATTAGCAATAATTTGAAAAGGTGGAAACAAAATCAATCTATCTGATGAATATCATAATCCATCTTGGCAGAAAATGCACATAGAAGCTTTGGTATTTTAAAACACGTTCAGTTTCCGCGTGAAATCTGTGAAGCACCTGTCTCAAAACCCTAGGTTTTAAAAATAGCTTTCCAATGGTCAGGTAATTATTTTTTAATATTACTACTTCATAATTTAGTTGGATGTACTGTATGGCCTATGAATGCCAAACACTTAAGCCTCTCATTCCTTTTGTTGTCGTTTTTGTGCACATTGCTCATCACACACTTGTCTAATACAAACTTCTTGGTTTTGACCTACCAGTCACCTCAGCTGTTTTTCACAGAAGAATCTACCTTGCAGAGATGCTTATGACAGTACATATTCAGTTATTATTTTCTTGTCACCTTTTGAGTTTATCATTCACAATGGATTATGGTAGGTGGTTACTAAATGTATATTTCTACTCACTAAGGCTTTAATTTCTACTGAAGTTAAATAAGAAAGATTCACCACCCAAGCTTTAAAAAGCCAGTGCTTTTTACATTTTTAACCAACTGTTTGTGAGACAGGTGGAGAGAACATTTTCAGATTAATTTTGCTATTATGAGAAATAGTTCAGCAGAAAAGGAGTTTTTCCAACAATGTCAGTTGAAATGGGATAAAATTCCAGGGAGTAGGAATTGACTGTAGAAAGTACAGGTCTGTTGAATGTACCAGTCATACTAATGTGCATGTAACTACTAGCAGTACACATTAAAATCCTTCTCTGTTTCCCTTTCCCCTCAAATTCAGAAGGTGGACAGTCTATAGGTAATCCTCTTCCATCATGATGGAAGTTAACAAACTGTTTATTTTTATGCCTCTTTATTTCTTGTACTGGTATTTGGTGTACACAGAAGTCAAAGAGTGAATTTCGGCAAACTTATTAAATTGTGCTTCTTTCCAAAATTTCAGTGAAGAAAGTATTACAACATTTTTTTTTCTTATGGAAGGTCAGATCACAGTCCGTCCGAGTCCATGTACCCCCTGTAACTTGTCTCCGAAGTGGCCTACAGTGGATGATACCAGAGTGAATGCAAGAGATGACACATCCGTAGAATGGTCCCCACCGGCACTGGCACTTAGCAGCTGAAGGAGATCCTTAACTAGAGTTTATACGTTGACTGTCCTGTGCTGTAATTAAAAAACAGTATCTGTGAATTTATCAGCTCCTCTTCTCAGCACTGTGTATTTCATGTCCAAACCATACTGTGGTATCGAGTTCCACAACGTAATTGTCATCATCATGGCTTGGCTTCGCGGACAAAGATTTGGGAAGGGCTTTATGTTATGTGAAAAATTAATTCCCTTTGTTTTAAATCTGTCGCCTGGTATGATTTCATTTGATTCCTCCTAATTCTTTGTGTCACAGACAATTAAAACTTGCATTCACAAGTTCAGAGTCCTCTCTCAAAACCCTTACTAAATTTTCTTCTGTAAGCTGGTCATTCCAAAGCTATTTTGTCTTTCTTCGTACAGAAGCTCTTTCAGCTGGTCAGTGTTTGCAATTTTCAGATGTCATCTTCGGAGCTGACTATCTTAAATAATTCTCCACCATTTTCAAACTTATCCCAGCCATCTCCTCTGCCTATTCAAGATTGTTTATGGCTAGTTTATTGAGTACTGTCCATCTCAGCGTAGATACTTTCAGAGACTGCTCTTAACATCCTTCATTGTGAAGTCAAGAACCCTGAAGAGAACTTTATCTTTTATTACGACACCTCCATTTTTCCCAGAGACTTTGGTGAGGGACTTAATCTTGTAAAAAACTTGAAAACAACAGTATACTGTAACACCAGTACACTGGGTGACTCTTGCCCATTTGACTTCTAACATCTCTAACAACTTTGTGGAACACCACATCACGTACAGAGGTTATGTTGATTTTTCACCAACATATCAGTCTGAACAAGATGTTTACTTTTTTGTATTCTTTAGTATCGGTTTTACCTATCTACTTATATGGACTTTCTCCTCATAATCGCCTTTCTGTTTTAGAACAACACCTGGAAAGCTTCGTTTCCCTAGCCTCTATCAATTGCAAAAGTAACCATGATTAATATTTGATTATCATTCAGACATCTGTAGCTGTATAATCAAAACATCTTTTCATTTTTTGTATCATATGCTCAATGTACAAGACAAAAGTCAAGACAACTTTCATAAAAAATTAATACAATGCTTTTGCAGAGCTCAAATGACAAGTCAAACTGTAAAGATAAACCTGAAGGCCCTTTGGAACAAATTTAAAGCCTACTTGAGTCTTCTTGCAACTCCATATTGCTCTACTGCATTTAGATAGTTTGATGGCTGTGTGTTTGAAGCAAAGAAATATTTGCAATCAAAATTTACTGCAAAAAAATGTTTTTTCTTGTTTTAATGTTCCCTATGTGGTTGGTGTTGTTCTGTAGAAGACTTCCTACTGACTGCAGTGAGCACAGAATAAAGCTAAACCATCCCATTGCTCCTGTCTTTTGAGAAGCAAAGCCCATCTCAAGGAGAAGGAATTCTTCCATGAACTCTGTTCACGTTTTGGGAGAATCAAATCGCAGAAGTCTTTACTCTGGAAAACTTTCATTGAAAGTAACAGCTTAAAGCTAAGACTACAGAAGACCAATTCTGTCCCAGATAGTATACTAAACTATTAAAAATACTTCTTCAAAGTAAGGAAAAGAAAAGCTGATCTGGCATTTTATTGAACTTTATTTCATTTGTGAAGAATGTAGATGAGCAGTGACAAAAATGTCAAGGCTGATATTTTATCTATCCTTCCTCCATTTCTTACATGTTTTTGCATATTCCACATAACTCCTTATCAGTTAATTTTTAAAAAATGCATTTTAAGTCTATTTTCCCAATGTTTTGACTCAAAGCTTTCATGCATGCAATGTAACTTGCACATTAAAAGCCAATTTACAATGTAAAATTTCGTACTAATTTTTATGTGCAATTCAAATTGCCAGAACAACAGTGCGTATATTAAAAAGACCACATTTTGAAAGTGTAACCTTATGCAGGCAGTAGATGGCTATTGCACCTACATAAGAATATAATAAAACGGTGAAACATCTCACAAGTCGTAGCAAGACACATTAGCACTCTAAGCAGTAGATTGTTTGCAGGAAAATTGGCACTGGAAAGTTCTGCTGGGAAACTGAGTGCTTGGGTTTTCCATTAGAGTACTGAGTACAAGATGTGGAGTTATTTTCATTTCTGTGTTGCCTCTGTGTTTCTAACCCACATGGAAATATCCACTTACTTTGAATTTTCTGGGAAAATCTCACTGAATTTTAAACAGAATACTCAGATTTGTATGAAACTGTATGAAACCAGTGAATAAGACTGTGTTGCCTGGATGCCTTTGCAGAAGTTACCATCATTAGTTCACACTCAGGAATATGAGGTTGGATCTCAGCAGGAATGTTCAGAGCTGATGAAAGGCTAAGAGAAGGCAGATATCCAAGTCTGCACTTCACGCCCGCCCTAGGCACTTCTCGGTTAATACCAGAGGATGATTCGTACGGTGATCAAGGGTAGAATGTGGCCAGCCATTTAAGCAGTTAGATGGCACTGCTACAGAAGTACTACAAAGGTGTTATTGTCACAAGGCCTAAAGAAAGCAGAAATATTCACACTTTGGAGATCTCTGGTTTCTCTGCAAATTGAATAAGACAGTGTGGCATCAGTTCTGCAGCTTGGACAAAGTGTCTCACATTTGAGATTTTTCCATATCTATAAGGTTAAAAAAAATATATATATATCCCTTTTTGTTAATGATTCCTGAAATTCTGGACAGTCTGGATTTGTGTACCCCTTTAAAGGACACAGACCCAATAGGAGTCTGTGTATGTGATAAAACTGTTTCAAAGCATGCAGAAGGACAGAAGCAAAGGGACCTACTGAAATGTACTTGTTATTTCTCAGAGTTAGCTTTGTTCTGCTAAGTTGCTCTTAAGCTTGTACTGTGCCAAGCTCTTTATTGTCCCCATTTGCTATGCTTGCACTAAGTTCGCTCTACACAGCCCGGAGTAAGACCATGATGACCACAGCTACTCTGCAGAGCTACAGTTTGTAACTTACACTGAGACCAAATTGTTGTCACTGTAAATACTTTCTTCTAAAGTATTTATTCAACTAAAATCCACATTATGTAGATTGATTAATATTTACCTTTTACACAGCATTTCATGTTTCTGACACCCTCCAGGACTCCCGTTCTTGGCAGGCCCCGGCCGCCCCATGCCCGGGTCTGTGATGTCCGGAGGTAGAGCAGCGACTCTTTCACGGGCACCCCCTTGCCGTGGGGAAGGAGCCTGCGTGCCCTTGTGAGGTTGAGAGCTGTGCTGGTGGTGGCAGTTGCCTCCGGGGGGGTCTCCCAAGCCAGACAGGTCTCAGCTGAAGGGTCAGACAAAGTGTGTCCACGGGCAGGATGGGCTCACTAGCCTTCGGGCAGCCATCCTAGGAGAAGGACAACTCTGACTGCAAACCCGGGCAGATGGAGCTCGTTTAGCCTTGTAAGGCATCCATCATCTAAGAGAAGGACACTGTAACCAAACCTGCGACCCGAGGACTTTGCTGTCACCATCCAAGCTCGCTAGGCCCTGGCAGATGAACCTCAGGTGTAAAGGGTGGAGCCAGTTCCGCGCACGCTGCGCCTCAATCACCTAAAAAATCCACCGTGCAGCCTTGAAGGGTGCACTCATCGCTTGCAGCGAGCATGGGAAAAGCCCTTCCCAGATCTTTGTTCACGAAGCCAAGCCATGATGATGATGTTTCTGAAATACCTAAAACTGATTAATCCTTTCTGTCATACACATTATGGGCAGCAGTGCTACTCAGCAGAACTCAGTTTCTCCAGCTTTACATTGGAATATAATTTGGCCTTTAGTGCTTAAAAATATTTTATAGATGTTAAAGCATTGAATCAAATTTTGTCCTGATCTGCAAAGGCATTGCTGTGGTCTTACAGAACTCCACAGTGTCAAGCAACGGCAGGATCTACTCATTTTGAGGCTAAGCTCGCATAAAGGGTTACTATGTTTGTGGGACAAAATTTATGCTTGAGACAAATTCACTGAACACAAGTATTTGCCAACACCCTGGGTTCTTGCTGCATCTGCCCTACAAGTGTGAAAATTCAGAGCAGGGCAGGTGTTGCTGAACGTACTCAAGGCTACACTAGTACACGTAGAGAGCGGCAGACATTCACCCAACAGAAGGGAGTGTTTCTCTCACTGCAAAGGAACACTTGTAGGCTGGCACGGAGAAAGGAAAGTAAGCCTACAGACCACTAACTAGACCCAATGCATCAATTGCTCATCCTACCAGTATTATTGCATTTTATCATATCAAAAATATATTTAAATTATTGTGATGTTTTAAAAATTAAACAATTTCTCCTTAACTGAAGAGCAGATGGTCAATTCTTATTCATGGCCACAAGAGGAAAACCAAGCAATAATTGCCTTAATTTAAAGCAAGGGAGATTTAGCATAGACATCAGGAAAATGCTTTCCAATCTAAAGGATTGTTAAACACCAAAACGGGTTAGGTCAGAAGGCTGTAGACTAGGAAGGCTTTAAGAAACTGGAAGTTTTAAGAAAGTTAAGCATACTTTTATTGAGGATGGCTGAGGATAGAGCTGACCAGCCTGGTGTAGGGGAATGAACCACTGATCTCTTGAAATCCCATCCAGCTTTCCAGTGCTATGATTTCAGAGGGGCAGGACTGCTCTTGGACTGATAGTGTACAAACAACCCTGAAAATAAATTACTAACCTGAACCCATTATACAACTGAACAAATTTAAGAGAAAGGAAATGTCCTTAGAGTTTTCTTACCATGCTTTCTCTCAAATTATATTGGGTCAGCCAAGAAAACAAATACCATGTTCTGATGCAATCTAGTCCCGTCTGTGTCGCCCACATCACTGTTTCTTTTTCCCCATCTTGATTACAGATCAGAGTAGTAGAGGCTTAAAATCACAGCTGTCAGAACAAGAGGTCACTTAAGTCATTGCAATTTTCAGAAATGTGGCTTATGCCCTCAGAATTTTCCCTGAGAATGCTTTACTGTAAATTAAACATATTTCATATCACCCTGTCTTTGCAAGACTATAGAAGAGCTGGCAAAGTGGGATACAATGGCTGAAGGGTTTCTGCTTGGGGTTTTTTGGCTGCGTAAACATTAGAACAATACATTCCTGGTTTGGTCAGTTTTATGGATAAGTGCCTACATTCCTGGTAAAGAAATACTTTAAATAAACCGAACTGAAAGCTGATGCTCTAGTGCAGTCCTGTTGCCTGCGTTACCCCTTTTGAGAGGGCAAATCGTTCTGAGTAGCCAGAGCTCACGCTCTGAACCAAATTCTTCACTGGTGAATAAACCAGTTGAATGTACTGATGCTTGATGTGTCTAAACTTGACTTCTCCGTTCTTCAATTTTTGCAAATTTGTGACAAGTTTTCACATGTATTTTTCATGGTACAAATTACATTTTTCTGCAAAAATCCAAAACCTGACTTGAATGCAGTCTTGACCATCTAATACTGTAAAATTAAAAACTGACAGCTGAAATGACACATTTGAAAATAAACAGTCATTCTAATTAATATTAGAGGAAACAAAACAAAAGAAAAAGCAGGAGAAAAATTTCACTACTGTTCCCTTTAAAACCTGACTTTATTCCCACCAGCAAAATCACCTGTCTAGCTAGAAAACTAATAGTCGATGTTCAAATGTGCACCCAAACTTTGATCAAAACTATAACCTGTAAAGATGCAACGGAATTAAAATGTTATAAACATTACATCAAATTCTGGTCCAAACCAAACCCAAATTATGTTCCAGTTTTACACCACTAAATCCCCAGAGCAGGTCAAAGGCACAACCAGTAACCAACAGAATGAAAGACTCTAGCTGAGCTCTGAGCAAAAGCTTTACTGCACCAACCACACTGAAGCAGGAGTAAAAAATACAACAGTAGAATGTAAGCTACATTTATTCTCTAAATAGCAGACAAAATAAGCACATAGTATTTGTGGTTCTCAAATTCTTCAGAGGATTGCAGAGTATTTAGGGGAAATCTTTCAAAATTAAACTAAACTGATGGACATCTTGTTTATACATGTTACATTACCAAAATTGGTCATTACGATATTTAAATGAGGTTTTGCTGAAGTTTTTCACGTCCTACCAGTTTTAGACTAAACCAAACAGGAATTTATTGAAATTGAAATATTTTCCAGTCAGTCTGGCCTGAAGACAAGCCTGAAGTGACTTTAGTGGCTTAATTCTGGAATTGTCTCAATTAAGAGAAGAGAGTTTAAAGATGTTATGCTAATCATGTTAATTTATTTTGGCTGCACCAAATCTTTTCCCAGCTTTTATATTTATTAGTTATATTTCCAAGACTTTAATATCTGCCTCTAATTCTCTTTGCATTTATTCTGTGTTCTGATGGGTTGGGAGAGGTGGAAACCTAATCAAACATTGGGTGGACTATGGTGTTAGGAAGTATGCTGTAAAATGTTAACTCCTAGTAGCTTCAGCTGTATACTCGTGGGGTAACAGCAGCTGAAATACGAATCTAGCATCTGGGACAGCCTGAGACCAAATGAAGACAATTAATCTACAATGACATTCTCTGCTGGGCAAATAAAAATAGAAGATACTATGGTACTTAACCGACCCTAACATACCGATGGCTTACTCTTCAAAGATACCCTATTTTATGCAAAAGTGATACTTACCCTACATGTGCACAACTGTGCTAAAATTTGCAGCTTGTCCTTCAGGCCCAGCAGTAATTCCTCTCCTTTTCTGCTTCTGCAACATTTATACCCCTGTCTAGCACAATCCCAATAAACTCGTAACAAAACCCCACACATTTACCCCAGTTCTATGAAGACAATTTACCCTCGCAGACTACTGAGCCCAGTCTAGTTCAGTAGCAGGCCCAGCTCCTGGTTGCCACCGTTTTGCTAGTTGAGTTCATTATTCTTACACGTTGCTTGCATGGCTTTGGTTACAGGATTGATAGTTACAAAGCACCTCAGAGGAGAACAACTCTTCCCCTTCTTCCTCCCCTGGCTAAATGGTTTCCCAAGTTTAGTTTCTTAGGTAATTCTCAATGACTTGGATATTTTCCTTAGCCTTTGGCTGTGTTCTGAAACTTTGTAGCCCCCACTGAAGAAGATAAAGCCTTTCATGTCACACTCATCCCCTTCAGTCATGGGGGTGGCTCCTACCTTACTCTCTGAAGTAGTCACATAGTTACTCCAAATTTTGTGCATCCAGGACTTTTAAGTGAATTAATGACATTTCACCTGAAAGGACCAGTCTGCTCAGACTAAACTGGTCTTCCAGGAACAACAGCATGTTTCAAAACACTCATCTCTCTCTGCTTATGAGAACTGTTATGGAAAGGATGGTCAGAGTTCAGTGATTACAGTGGGGCTGCAGACCCAAACAAAGCGAAAGCAGCAGACACAGAGCTACTCTTTTGGTGTTTGCGGTCCACTGAAACAGTTGTACTTACACCAATGATCTGTAAGCAAGAAATAAGCCCTGCGTGCCTGGTGAGTCTGTTGGGTGTGTGAGAGAAGTGGCAGCTCTACAGGCTGAGGCATCTGAAAATGAAGCACTGAGAGGATCTCTCCGGTTAGAGTGCTCTGTGCTCTCCACGGTTTGGGGAAGGTGCTATCTTGGGCTTCCCATCCCCATAAAAAGAGAGGGGATAAAAGGCTGAAATACACAACTCACGACCCATTAGCTTCTTAGTCATGTGAGAACTACAAAAACACACAACTGGTTAGATTTGCATGTTGTGTGTTTGTATACTGCTCCTCAGTGCATTTCTCAGAGGCATGAACAGAGCCCAGAAACAAGCTGGAAGCACAGCTCTGCAGGATGCTGCCTGCCCACCTCAGTGACCCTGATGAGTACTTCATCGGGTTGTTTTGTGAAGCAAATTTTCTAACTCCACCTAGATTTCAAGCAAGTTTACTCTTTTGCAAATTGCCATACAGTAAACAACTCCAAACCTTTCCAGAAATGACAAAAAACAGATCAGCAGTAGACCAATCTGTATTACTTCCCACTGACTTCACTGGCTTTAGTTAGGGCAATTTGAGATGTACAGATATTTAGAATTACCTATGAAGCTGACCTTTGAGAGATCAAAGATATTTTGAGAGCCAAAAATATTATTCCAGGATTTTGAGAAAAGGAGACTAATATTGATACAGAGCATGTACTAGTAATTAAAACATAGAATAAAGAATGAGATTGTGGTAATTAACAAAAAGAAATGATTTTGAAGCCCAGAATATTCAGAGTTCAGGTTAGACATAGTAGAAATAAAATAAGTTAAAAGAGCAATGAGTCCTTAAGTTACTTAAACAACTGTAACCTCACTTCAGAAGGAAGTCACCCAACAATCAGATGATTAGAGTTAAGGCATTCTTTGGTGCTCTTAGCTCCTAAATAATTAAAACTGGTTTTTTAAACTCATGCTTACATTTCTGATGTAAATGTTGTTTTCCAGCATGAGAATACTAGTCAAGGCTATTATCCATGGAGTTCTTAAAATAAAATTGTGTAGAAACATTCACTCTGCCACAACATGGGACATACAACTCACCACTCTGCATACTGTCCGGAAAGCATTTCAGAGCATCTAATTCAAGGTCCTTAAACAGTTCAGAGCATGAAAACTAAGCAAGCTTCTTGTTCCCATAACCAGGAACCATGGTCACACTGCTTGTGTGCTCAGCACCACCCCGCACATTTCTCTGCCCACAGTCCCCACCACGAATGTGTGAACATGCAAACCCTACTGCAACTGCACATCACTGCTGGTTTGTGTGGTCACTCTCTTCCTGTTCGGCAAGAAGCAGGTAAGAAAATGGACTCATAGCGTGGCCTGGGTTGGAAGGGGCTTTTAAAGGTCACTTAGTTCAACTCCCCTGCTGTGGGCAGGGATATCTTTCACTAGATCAGGTTCCTCAACACCCCATCCAACCTTGAACACATCCAGTGATGAGGCATCCACAATTTCTCTTGGCAACCTGTTCCAGTGTCTCACCACCCTCATTTTAAAAAATTTCTTCCTTATGTCCAATCTAAATCTACCTCATTTCCTTTTAAAACTGTTGGCCCTTGTCCTGTCACCACAGGTAAAAAAATTTTTCTTTATCTTTCATATAAGCCCCCTTTAAGTAATGAAAGGCTGCAATAAGGTCTTCTGAGAGTCTTCCCTTCCCCAGGCTGAACAGTCCCAATTCTTTCAACTTTTCTTCATAGCAGAGGTGTTCCAGCCCTCTGATTACTTTTGTGGCCTCTTCTGGGCCTGCTCCAACACATCCATGTCTTTTCTGTGATGAGGGCTCCAGAGCTGGACATAGTATTCCAGGTGGGGTCTCACCAGAGCGGAGTAGAGGGGAAGAATTACTTCCCTTGACCTACTGGCCATGCTTCTTTTTATGCAGCCCAGGGCTGTGCATGCACATTGTTGGCTCATGTCTAGTTTTTTGTCCACCAGTACCTCCAAGCCCCTTCTCTGCAGGGGTGCTCCCAATCCAGTCATCCTATTGACCCTGGGGATTGCCCCAACCCAGGACCTTGTACTTGGCCTTGTTGAACTTCACGGGGTTCACGTGATGCTCTGGTGTCTTACTGTTGGAGCTGAGGAACTCAGTTCATCTTGATATTCTGAAGTCTTCAGTGTGGATGGTGCCAAGTACAGGCTGTTTCTACAGCAATTTTGTTGTCCCCACCAGTTTGCCATCCTAAACAGCAGCTAACTGCCCTAGGGCTAAAGGCAGCTCTGACAGGAACACAGGGACTGCAACAAAAAAACAATGTGTGAACTACAATTGATCATTAACATTAGATGTTTTTTGTGCCTGTGAAAAACAAACCACTCATTTACATGCCTTCATAAAAGATACTTATGCAAAGTAAAGCATAAAATGGAAATTAGAAGACGTAGGTGAGAATTTGACAAGCAAATAGGCATTGACGTAAGACAAATTACAGGGAACTTTATTACAACATTAAAGATACAAATTATGGATCCATGAGACTCCCAAGAAAATAAAAATAACAATCACAAAGAATAAAGCCTCTGTATCCCATTTGAAATATAACATGCAGTCACAGAAGAACACAAAGAAGCAAAGAAGTTTAATAAGGATGATAAGTGGTAGGGGTAGATTTTACATGTAGAGACATTAAACAGACTCCCTACACTGGAATAAAGATGACAGGGAAGGAAAACAAGATAAATTTATATAAAATCCTAATTAAAGAATGATTATGCACTATTTTCTTAATATAAAGCTGGAGTACATCACAGAGAATTATCAGGCAGGAGAACTAAATACACAGATGTATTTTTTCACATTTATGAAATGATTAAACTAATTGTCACAGGATTTTTTGGATGCCAAAATCATTAACAGGTTCCAGATTGTCTTGATCCCTGGTTTTTATAATGTGAAAGAGTTACAACAGAAGAAGACATAGTCTTTTATGTTTTTATATATAGTTTCTCTTAGCATCTATTACTGGCCACTGTCAGAGGCAAGAAGCTAGTTAGATGGACCTTTGATCTGACCAGCACAGTTAGTCTGAAGTTTTATGCAAAGCAAACAATCACCCCTGTTTAGCCTTTTTTCCAGCTGAGGACATTGGCTAAAATTTTAATTTTCTCATAATAAAAATATAACAGCAGAAGGATTACAGAGTAAATAACATAGATGTTAATGTAAACTGACAAATCTAAAATAAAGACCGGGCAGGATACATCAACCACACTTTAAGACTGAAAAAGTTCATGAGCTAACATATAAACTCTCGTTTAAATAATCTAATTATCTAACAGTATTATAAGTCCGTAGCATGTGTACATATATACAAAATTAAGACAAAAAAAAAAGATTTCTAGGAATTATGAGAGTCTTTATCACACAGTGAGTGGTTGACACAGTCTCTAATGACAGACTTATAAAAGGCCTAACCATGAGCATGATAGGACAAACAGCTCTGCCCATGTAAAGGAAAACCACACCCCTTGCCATCTAACTGTGCTGACAAAATCCAAAAGAAGAGCATATACCTTATTTCTGATTTTTAAAGGAAGTTTTTCAAAATCCCACTTCAGAAGATGTTCAGAAAAAACTATAAGAATAATCCAGAGCACAGAAAGCATCTGCCGGAAGACAAATTTAAAAGATTAACTGTGATTAACTTAGGAAAGAGCACAGAACACTAAAAGGACTATAGAGAAGGTAGAGCAGGAATTTGAATTTAATCAAAGGCAATTAAATGATGGGAGTTTCTTAAATAATTCTTTTTCTTACTTCTCCCTTACTTCTCATACATCTTACTTCTCATACATTAGACTGTGGATAAAAAAGGTGACTGAGCCCAAAAGTTAAAAGGGAATTAAACATTTCTATGGATTTCAAGAATATGCAGAGTTCTAATTAATCTGAATCCCCTGGAATATTAAATGTCAGACTTCGAGGCATAGATCAGTCTTTGACTATTAGAGATCGGAATGAAACCTAATGTCCAAGACACATGCAGAATGTCTTTCGTTGACAACCAGAGGGCTTCTTGCACCTTTCTCAGAAGCATTTGGAATTGACCACTTCTGAAGGTACAATGCAATTTTAAATACATTTTAAATTTTTGTACTCCTGCTATGACAAAAATAAGTAGTGCTTAGCAGGAAGAGGTAGAATCAAGATCAGTTACAGCATTCCTCTGTTTGGGACTGGTGACATTTTTAGCACCATGAGGAGGCAGTAGCCCAAAATGAGAGAAAGAGGAAAAAAGAAAGAAGGCGTTTGATCAAACACCAAGGCAGGTGAGCAGCTGTAAGCATGTCAGATATGATGATTTCAACTCTTGTGTTTGCTGTCTGGGGTTAAAGGAGAGAGTGTGCAGAGGAAAAGATGGAAGAGGAGGCTGGCCAGTGTGTGCTTGTAGGGAATTTGGCACAGGTATCTATGGCAGCAGTGTTTTGAAGAGAATGGAGGGCAGCTGGAGACCTTAGGAGGAAAAAAAAGAAATGACAAGGCATGAAGACTGCTGCTTGTAGAACATTAGAGTGAATGGCCATTAAACATGAACACTACATGAAGGAGCTGGAATGGATAGAAGAACCCAGGTCTAAGAGTAGTGTTTATTTATGTGGAGCCTTCACACAATAAGCAAGCAAGACCCCTTGTAGATACTGCTTTAAAGTATCAACCTAGCGGACAAGATCTGCCCTTGGGTCCAGTAGCAGAACCGTCTCTTCTGATGCCAGTAATGGAATAGTTGGGGAAGACATGAGCTGATTTCCACCATGGCCTTGGCCTGGTCTTGGGACAGGAAAAAAGCTGAGCCTCAGCTTCCAGTACAAAGGGCAACTCCTTTCTGCCTGTGCCTCTGTGTTTGTGGGTCTTCAGAAGCAAGAAAAGATGTATGTGCCTCTGAGACCTTTAGCAGTGAGCTGTGGCAAATTACACATACAGTGTGAAGAAGCTAGGAAAAGAAGCAAGAGGAGAAGGATGATAAACTCCCTATGTCCTGTAAACACCTACATGATCTCCAAGCAAACCTTGAAGAAATTGCACTACTACCACGATGATAATGTACAGCTCAATAAATATACAGACGAAAGCAACTACTGTATAAAGAAATGCTACTGCTTAGCTAGTAGCAAAGTATATCTTCCTAAACCGTAGAATACCTGGGAAAATAAGTATGTTGTACATAGGCAACATTTGCAGACTACAAAATTTTTTTTACAAAGTTCATTTAGAACTCTAAAAGAATACATAAAGCTCCAAGGGCTGGTAAAACTAGGCTAACTGGCAATGCAGACAGGTAAAGTCAAATGCTGATCAATGCATGACAGTGCTGATTGGAAGGAAACCTTCAACTACTGATAAACATAATGTATGCCCCCTATACCATAACTACTCATGAAAAGGGCCTAGACATCGTAACAGACAGCTAACTGGACACCTGTTCATTCCACACTTATATTCAAAAGAACAAAAAAAATCAGGAGATACAAAAGACCATATATATAACTTATAATATAGTGATGATCCAAGTATCACCATGTACAACAAAATACAGGGAAATAAAAAATGGTTCAGATGTGAATGGAAAAACTACTGAGGATTTTCAAAAGCACCTAAAAAGTTGGATTCTTCTACTTTAAAGTGAGAAAAGAAGAAAGGAAATGAAAGAGATATGTAACACAATATATGTTGGAAAGAAGACATCAGGTGTACCTATTTATAATCCTTATAATTGGAAGAGTCATTCTAACCAAAAGACAGCAGGCTGCTAAAGAGTATTTTTTTTTATAGACAACACACCTTGTTACTCAGCTCCACTAAAGACAATAAGTTAGCTTCTAAAAATGTATCATCCTGTATCAGAATGAAAAATAGAAAATTATTAGGGACACCTACACTAGTTACAGATCAAGAGTTTTTTAGATGTTAGAGAAGAAGATGCAAAAAATATATTGAAAAATTATGATTGTCATACTGTGCTAGTGTAACCCCCTGACACCATGACAATGTTCTACTTAAAAACAATTATACCTCATTGAGAAAAAACAACTACTTTATTTAGTAATTCTTATGATTCAGAAATTTAGTGACTACTTTCTTCTAAAAACATACACACTCTCTTCCAAAATAAGAATTCAATGCTTTCGTTTGTAGCTCTAAAAACTTAATGCAATTACAGTCAGTTTATTGTTGTGGTACTGGAAGTAGAACTTATCTGTGTATTTTCCCCGTTTTGGGGGTTTTGGTTTTGGGTTTTTTGGTATTTCTAACATTGTACAAATAATATATACATCCTTAGGACTTGATTCTGTGACGTTTACTAAGTCCTCCTGAGCTGGGAACCAAGTCTGCAAAATCTTACTCATGAGAACACACTCCCCAAGTCAGGTCAGCAAATAAAAGCTCCTCACATGAGTAAGGCTGTAAGAATAAACTACAGGAGGTCAAGGTCAGTGGTGAGTTTTGGCTGAGTCAGGGTTGGAGGATAAGGCTCTTAGGAATCCTATAAATAGTTCATTGTTAAAAGAGGTCAGCTTGAATTCTGGAAGTATTTTGGAAAAAGAAACCATTGCGTGACCAATGACGTAGACCTACCCAACCCGTACTGCTTATCAATGTATCATTTGTTTGGAACCAACACATACAATAAATAAAAGATATTTTTAGTACATGCCAGAGAAGTGTATTCAGATTTTGAGGGACTACTTTGAAAGTATTCAAAGTGTTGCACTGTGTCAAAGGCATGGTTGTTACAGTATACAAATGAGGTCTTAAAAACTACTGGTTCCTATTGATTCTGCTGGAAAACCAGGCCAAGGGTGCCGGAGGAGGATGCTTGCGAAGGAGAGCGAGTGGCTGCGTGATGCTCAGTTGCCAGCTGGTTTAAACTATGACAGATACTAAGAACGGGATTTCCTTGGCTGACTTACACCAGCTAAGAGCTGATACCTAGACTCCTTTTAGTCTGAGAGAAGCAAGTGCCTCCATGGACCCTCCAGTCACCTCCTCCTTAGGCTGTAGATCGGCACTCTTAAACTGGCCTAACTGAGTGCCAGCACCAAGAAAAGCAGTTTCCTCAAGGCCTTTTGACCAGCATGAGCAGGTCGTTCTCAGTTCTGTAGGATATTTTCATTTTTGTTCGCGTAAAGGTTCAGTAAACTCGACGAGTAGCAGATATTACTGAAACCCGACACCATCCTACCTCCTCCTTTCCCCCCTCAAGGTCATTTTTTAATTTTGCAGTTAGATCAGTTCCCTGGTCTGGAAACTATGCCAGTGGTGGCTGTACAGGAGGAATGCTGGGCCAAAATGACTGTTTCTTTCAACCTGAGAGTCAGAGGAAATGGTTTGGCAAAGGCTCTGGATGAGCCATGCAGGTCTAACACTTGATTCTTGTCAGTACAGGGAGGTCTTCTTCTATTCTTCTGTTCCCCTCCCTGCTGGCAGTTGCAGACAGCCCCCACTTTCCTTTGCAATAGCTGTGCCACTTGCAAAAGCCTTCTGTGACCAGAGGTGCTTTCGTAACCTGGCAGAAAAATAAACCATTAAAAAAAAAGTAAACAGATTTTATTGGGTTAGCAAGTACAGCTGGATCGCTGAGTTGTCAGATGTGCAGGACAGCTGGCAAAGAGCCTGGATGACCTGGGGATGGGGGTTAGAAGCAAAAAAATGAGAAGTCTGGGACCACCCTTTCAACAGTCATGAGATGAGCTGCTCATTAAACCCCACCCTCAGAGCCCCCTTCCATACTGTGTTGCATGGGACAGTCCCACTTTCCTCCAGGCCTCCAGCTGCACATTCCCAGTAGGCATGACAGCAGATGGGAGGGGACAGGAGAGCCAGTGTCTACAGTTGGTTTGGATTATGCAAAATGCACCCTAAAAAGGGTGCAAACCAATTGCCTTCCGGAGTTGTCTTTCTTCCCTAAGTAGGAGGAGGCTGGAGGAAGAATTCATACTGGAGCCCCATTTTCAAGACAGCTGAAGCTCCATGAGACAAAATTCACCTGACATGTTCATCCTGTGCTGTCCCTGTCTGTAGTGCCCACCCTACCACCCTATAGGGTGCATTTTAAAGGAATGCATTTGTGCTAAATATTTATTTTCTATTTTACAATTAAAATTACGATGAAAATGAAAACAAAACAAAATAACAACAACAAAAAAAAATAAATTGGAACTCATCTGCTGATAGATGCATTATTATATCTGTTCCCAAAAGCCTTGCAGGTCTACAGAGTATCAACACTGTCCTCTTGCAATGCAAAATGAGGACAAAACTGAAAGATCACAAAGGAAAAAAAGAGCAACTTTTGAGCACTACTGACAAGTCCCAATGAGGCTGTAGCTGGAAGAGCAAACAGAGAGCAAAGAGCTCCTTCAACAGCTGCTGAGACAGTGTGTGCTCACAGAGCTTTCATCAGCGCTAGCAGGGGTTTGTCTGTTGCAAGAACAAAGGAGCCTCAGAGCCTGGGCCACGGAGCGAGAACCGGCAGAAACACAAAGGCCACTTGGATGACAGTCAGGGACTTCCTTAGGTCCAATTCTCTCCCCCCCTCCCTTTGAGGAGTACCTTAATTGTTTCAGAAGCCTCAATGACTTGAAGTAACTTACTGGCTTGAGCATGTAACTGACTTCAGTGAAGCTATTTAAAAGAACAAGGTGCTGTTCAATATTAGCAAGAAGGGCAAGATGGAATTTTTTCCTTAGTAGTTAAAAGAATATTTCCTATGATTAATTATTAAACAAAGCACAGAAAAACACGTCCACAAAGCACTGACATCTGTAACAGATGCTGACTGACTCTGCCTGAAACTACTCTGATTTATGTTAATGTTCCGTGATTAAAGACACTGAAAAATGTTATTCTCACACACCGCAATAAAGGTATTTACCACCTTTGACTCGCAACCTTTATTTTTACTACCAAAATACTGATTTCTAATTGCATCTTCTTTGTGTTTCCTAGGGGGTTTAATAAACATATTGGACGCCTCTTTGGGGAAAACAATTTATTTATATATTTTGTGTTCGACTGGCTGAAAACATTCTTCGAGGAAACAACTGTCTAGACACAACGACAATAAACCCTCTGTTGCTGGAATGGCGGGAAAAGAGGTTGCCCTCAGTAAGCAGTATTTCCCAAACAAGTCAGGAGCTGTTTGCCAGGCTGTCATGTGTTTAAATAATTATTTCAGACACTCATTCTTCATGAGAAGACTTAAGTATAATTTCCTGATGTGGACCACACTGATGATTTATGGCTCCATATGTTTCTTCCCATGAACGAAGCTTTATTCTGTTGAGCGCAGAAAGGTATGTTACACCCCTCAATGCCAGGATGGGGGGCAATGACTCACCAGCCCCACACTTGTTCCGTGTTATGATTTTGTAATTCCTGCCACGTGAACTGTTTGAAAAGGGATCATAGGCACATACAGCATTGGCACAAAAATTGTTAGCAGTAAGAAAATGTTGATGCTGGTTACAATGGGGTTGGCAGGGCCACGACCACTTCCTGATCATTTGCCTGACTATGGCCAAGACCCACTCCAGCTCAAAATTCAAGGAAGAACTCCCATTACCAAGGCAGGAAGAGATTCCTCACTTGAGAAAAAAAGAAAAGAAAAAAAGAAAAAAATTAATCTGCCATTTCTTTCTAAGAGCTTTAGTTTCACATCCTTGTCTCGGAGGTTGCTCCATCAGGATAAGCTCCTGTGCCTGCGCACAGCTTCGGCCTGACTCTAGAAACCCAAACTACCTGAGCGTGATAATCGGAAAAGGAAACTGAATATAAATAGAAAGTGAAATTCACAATTTGGTTTCATGGCACAAGCAAAAAGGAAGCAAAAGTCAGAAATGGGTTATAATAGTAATTCCACTTGGCAGAAATAAGAATTTGGATTGTTTTTTTTAAACTGAGAGCTTCTTTCTCCATCTAGCAAAGTTGGCAGATGCTATCAAGAATACATTAAGCTTTCTGCCTTAATTCAAAGCCTGCTGAAAAAAGTGAAAGGGTTTTTTAGATGCTTACGGCTTTTGCGTCAAGCCTTTAATTTTATGTATCAGGGTTGAGGTGGTATGATACACTGCAGTGAGTTACTACTTGAAGTACTCTGAATGAGTCAGCTTTGTGGTTTCTGAGGAATGTGTTGTGCTTCTAGGAATTCAACCTGGATCTCTGCGCCTGTAGATATGGCCTCTAATGTGCATACCCTGACATCTCAGGGAGTAATGAGTTCTACACAGCGAGCTCTAAATCTGTAAATTATTTTTTACAGTTGTGATGGAAATATTAAAGGTAGAGGTGAGAAAATACAAACAGCAGATAACAATGGGAACACAGGAAGAGGAAGAAGAAACCTCATCCCACTTCAAAGTGTTAGGTGCTATTCAAGTGACAGCGGCTGCAGCAAACACTTAGTGGTATCGTGAGGAGAAAGAGCAGGGATGGATTAAGTTTTTTTTGTGGCACAGCAATTCTTACGCAAGAAGGTTTGCTTGTTCCTTAAGTGTAGTATTGTACAGCCCCAAACCTGCGATTGTCTGTTGTTTCTTGAAAGATGGGGGATCTTGTACGCATTAGCAAGTGGGCACTCTGAGTTTCATTTTAAGGTTAATGCTGACAAAAACTGTCAGCACTTTAGGGTGTTTCCTCGGATGATTTAAAAAGTCTGACTGCTATATTTAACCAATTCATAAACAGCATCACTTTCAGATTTACTGTAAACCTCATTTATTTGATTGGAAGTATTTCCTCTGTACTATATAAACACAAAAACAGGCAGGCAATCCATCTGCTTTCTCTTAAGCATATTTTTGGCAACTGAATGCAGATATATGTATTCTTATCATGACTGAAATTAAGCTCTCAAAAATAAGAAATTGGCAAAAAAGCATTGTTTATGCAAGCTTAATTAGTTATCTTTGAAATAGCATTCATTTTGTAGTATATAATCAATTTTCTTTATTGCCGTTTTTATTTCATTCATAGTATGGATTATGTTTTAGAAATTAAAGAAGATACAGAAACGAGACTGCTATCTAAACCAGAACTGGTTTTACTGTCATTTTTATGTATAATTGTGTTGCGATTTTTTCAGAAAGCGCAGATAATCGCTCCATGGAATTATAAAAACATTCACAAGGGTCATCAGCAGTGTTGAACCTTTAAGAGTCACAAGGAAACCTCTACCACGTGAACCAAAGAAACTGGCAGAAATACCTTGGGCTTCTTTCTATGAAAAAGCCACTGGGAAAGTGCAGAATTCAAATAATTTGCTGGGCAACAGAGAAACTTAGGAATCCTGACTTCAGTTCAGGAAAGATTGACTTCAGCTCTATATAGGTTATAAATGGTTGGCTTGTCTTCCAGATTCCCTCTTCCTCACTCCCTTCTGTTCTGGCTCCTTGCCCCTATCAATTCTTTCAGCTCCTGCTGGTACCATCTTTCCCAGCTCTACGTGGTTGCTCTTCTCATGTTTCTGTATCTCTAAACTCTGATAGTCATCATGAATCACCTCATCACTTCCTGTTTCTCAGATCTCTTCATCTGTCAAGCAACAACTTCCTTATTCTCACTGAAAAGACAGGTAAACTTTGGAGAGAATTTCTCTTGCGTTGGTTTCAGGGACTAAGATCAGAGAACCTACAAGTTCCCAAGATGGTGCACCGGAGGTGAGGTCCCACTCTGTGCCAGGAATCTCGAGAAAGAGTATTTACATACGTCAGTGAGATAATGCAAACATACTGGGTGCAGAAATAATGAAGAGTCCTTTGCAGTGAAAACACAGTCTGAGGGGAAAGTTCGTGGTTAACTGTTTCCTTAACGAGAAACGTTTTTCCTACTTGTCTTTACTTGTACAAGCTCTTCCAGCACCTTGTACAAACTCTTTCAGTCCTTCCCTGAGTAAGGACTGTAGAATGGATCGTACGCAGAGGCCATGACTGAATGCATCTCCTCCACACCCACGTGTCTGCATAGCTACTCACCAGCTCACATCATCCAAGACATTTCCGATTTCCTTTAACCACGTTAACCAGCTTAAGTTCTACCAGACCCAGAAGCCCCAGCAGTTGCTCTGGTTAACTCTGAGAAACTCCCACTGTCCAAAAGGCCTTTCTCTTATTGTGTAAGATATCCTAGAGGAATGGCATTGTCATATGATTCTTGGCCTGTAGATATTAGAGAACAACTCATCCATCAGTTATGTGGGCTCTCTTTCAAGAACTATTATAAGTGACATGGCTGATTTTGAAACAAAAGAACAGTGACAGTTGTTTTGGTTTGGGGTTGTTTGTTTGTTTTTTTAATGCAGGACCATCAAAACCTAGGCAGCTGTATTCAATTTTCTTTCTTTTCCTTTTTCATGTGGAGTGTTTGCTGTTACAGGCAGACTCTGTTACCCATCTCCACGTTTCTTTTTGCTTTGCTTTACAGCAGAAGCAAAAATTCTGCCAGTCGGCCTCAACCTGGCCTTAAATGCACTCTACAGCTCTGGGCATATGTGAAAATTTCCCTTTTTGCACATACTTACAGGATCAGTCATTTCATTGGCTTCATTTCCCTCCTTTGGTTGCCTCTGGTTGTATCATTCCCAAATACTTATAATCATGAATTAGCCCCACCTCCGCTCTTAAAAAATGCATCCATTGGGGACCTTTTATCTGTTTTCTACATTTGTCTCTGTAATGAACATTCCAGTCACACTTTCAAGCTTTATTTCACAACAGTGAAAATATAAGCTGAAATTCTTGCACAACCACTTGATCCAAGGAGTTTCCATGCTGATTACGAAACTTGTGATAAAATTGTAAAAGTTGGCAATATAGAGTTTGAGAGAAAGCACGTGTCTGCTTTGTATTTCGATTACCAATTTGCCTTTCATTTGCACTTTACAGATGTACCTGGTTCTCATCTGGTCTTTATATAACTCCAAAGCTTAGCGATGGGGGTAAAAACCTTGGTACTGGATCAGCTCTTAGAACAGGCTCAAGCTGTTCCGTACCAAGCACATGCCTAGCTTGTTGTGTGCCCTTCCACTTTTATGCCCCTTTCAGCTGGCTGACCTCAGCCAGAGCATGGCAGAAGGGAAGCGGTAATTACAGGCAAGCTATAGATAGCCATGGAGTAGCACCTTCTCAGAGCTACAATTTTCAGAAGCTAAAAAATCCCTGAGCAAACAAACAACAAAACCACCCTAAGATGACACTAAGCTTTACCTCCTTTGCTAGTAGACAGATGGGAAGCAGGATCAGGCCAGGCCTAGTGCGAGTGGACATCCTGAGCTCTGCCAAAGCAGTTTGCACAGAGAGACTCAATCTATTCAAAAAGCAATCGCAAAGTGCATAATCTCGGGAAACAGGGATGCTGCTGGAAATCCTGGACGCCACCTAACGCTTTCGGGGGGGATCGCCAGGAGGGTAACATGGGGCCTTCTGATCAGTGGCCACCGGACGACTTAAGCTCGACACCAGACCTCACCCACAGGCAACTGTTTAAGTCCCTCCGTGAGAGAAGCTTCAAAAAGGACCACCCCTTCCTCCAGCATGGCTCGGGCGGGGCCTGGGCCCAGCGCCAAGGGCCTTCGGGTCCACCTGAAACACCCCAGTCACCTGCGCACAGGGTACCCACCGTAGCAAGGCTCTGGGCCGCTGCTCCCGGCCCCTTCCCC